>NC_090747.1:107089552-107094552 GCF_036898095.1 Palaemon carinicauda | reverse complement strand
GGGTCTTGGGTCCTGGGCGCTGATCATATGTATATATGGTCAGTCTCAAGGGCATTGTCACTGTCCCTTTCATCTGCCATTCATGAGTGACCTTTAAGCCGTTTAAGAATCAATGTCGTCAATTGTGCGGGATTTCGTTTAACCCGCAACATATTTTTTCCTAAAAAATTGGAATTGAATCCAAGTCACCCTTGTCATACAGAGAGAATAAAAAAATCACTTATTTGATACGTAAAACACTGAAACATTTTATTGCATTTATAGTAAAAACTTTTATTGGAAATATCCCAAAATTTAATATTTGTTGTTGGCGTTGTTGATCAGTCAGAAAAAGTTGAGTTTCCTGAGAAAACTGTAACCGTTTCTTAGTAAAGTATAAACAGCAAAATTTATGCACAATCCCCTAGATATTTCCAAAAGTAATGAGAAGATAGCCAGTAGAACTGCTATTCCATCATTGTGTTTTTCTATTAAATCTAATTTAGAACAATATAAACAAACACTGAGACTAACAGTAAGAAAGCTCAGACTTAATGAAATATTTCAAATAGGCCTAAGTTAAAATTATTTCCACACTTGCCGATATTTTCTCACAATCAGTTTGATTTATTACTTACATATTAAAATCATAGATAAATCAGAATGTTAAGAAAATCACAACACCGATACAGCTTAGTAAAAATATTACAGGTACAGAAGTGAATTAGAATAAGTTAATTTCATTTCCACACTTACCAATATTTATTCATAATCAATTTGATGTATTACTTACATATTAAAATCAAATGTAAATCAGAATGTTAAGAAAATCACAACACCGATAAAACCCAGTAAAAGAAAACCCAGACGTAAGGAAATATTTCAAATAGGCCTAAGTTAAAATTATTTCCACTCTTGCCGATATTTTCTCACAACCAATTTGATATATTACTTACATATTGAAATCATAGATAAATCAGAATGTTAAGAAAATCACAACACCGATAAGAACTAGTACAAATATTACAAGTACAGAAGTGAATTAGAATAAGTTAAATTTACTTCCACACTTACCAATTTTTATTCACAATCATTTTGGTGTATTACTTAGTATATTTTATAATCAAATGTAAACCAGAATGTTAAGAAGATCACAGCACCGATAAAACCCAGTTAAAGAAAGCCCAGACTTAAGGAAATATTTCAAATAGGCCTAAGTTTAAATTATTTCCACTCTTGCCGATATTTTCTCACAACCAATTTGATATATTACTTACATATTAAAATCATAGATAAATCAGAATGTTAAGAAAATCACAACACCGATAAAAACCAGTACAAATATTACAGGTACAGAAGTGAATTAGAATAAGTTAAATTCACTTCCACACTTACCAATTTTTATTCACAATCGATTTGATGTATTACATATTAAAATCAAATGTAAATCAGAATGTTAAGAAAATCACAACACTGATAAAACCCAGTAAAAGAAAGCCCAGACTTAAGGAAATATTTCAAATAGGCCTAAGTTAAAATTATTTCCACACTTGCCGACATTTTCTCACAACTAATTTGATATATTACTTACATATTGAAATCACAACACCGATACAACTTAGTACAAATAGTATAGGTACAAAAATGAATTAGAATAAGTTACATTTCCTTCCACACTTACCAATATTTATTCATAATGAATTTGATGTATTACTTACGTATCAAAATCAAATGTAAATCAGAATGTTAAGAAAATCACAACACCGATAAAACCCAGTACAAATAGCACAGGTACAAAAGTGAATTAGAATATTTTCGCGTGGAAGATCAAGTTGCCGACCAGCTCGTTGTGAGCAGCAGCAATTCACAAGGCAGATTGCTCAAAAGGACAAATACAACCTGTTCCCGAGGACTCAAAAAAACTTGCCTTTGAATAGAGTTCCTCTTGGTCACCACTTGTGAATGTTATCATTATCGGAGGGTTGGCCAGCTCTAAAGGCAGTGTAATCGACATGTTTTCTTTTACTAATTAGACATTTTTTTCCTTCTCTGTTATCAACTTTTACTTTTTAATCATTGACGAGGCAATGTCTACATTTCAATGATTTTGAGGCTTGTCAAAGGGGAGTAAGTTTGTAAGGATTTCAATTGCCTCGTGGGATAATTATCAATTGAATTTTGTGGATATTTCTTCAATCCACAAAGAAAAGCCGTATAAATATGCTGAAATTTGGGTCTCATACACTCAATGGTTGCAAAAGGAGACTTAAAATATTATAAAAAGTAAGATACCGTCCATGTCTAGCGAGTGTTGGACGGGCGTTTGAGACCCACCGAAGCTCGATAGTTTCTTGTAGTGTCTGCAACCTCACCATCCGTGTGAGCTTGGGGAGGATTGGGTTTTGGGCGGACCTAAAGGTCTACATGCTGAGTGATCAGTAGCCATTGCCTGGCCCTCCCTGATACTAGCTTGATGGAGAGGGTTCGAGTACTGATTATATGTATATTTGGTCAGTCTCTAGGTCATTGTCCTGTTATGGGATTGCCTCTCCTATTCCTGCGTTACATTTAAACCCAACATTCTTCATGGACATTGTTATTTAGTTTATCTGCTTGCCTAACTAAGACATTGTTTTTCCCGAATTTAAAATTAGTAAATCAAAACCAATTACAATGTAGAAATCATTTCTAAATACATTAGATGCCTTAAAGTAACGGTAAGAGATACGAGCTCACAATGTCATTATTGTAAATCCAAAGTCTGCTGGAAGAGAAATTACTAACCTAACCTTAGTGCTTGAATAGGCCTACACTACCTATACCTAGCACTATTTAAAATACACGCTGTAGAAGTAGGTGGAACGAATTGCGTGAATATTGAAAGGCAAAAGAGTCGTTTTTAGTATCTAACCTAATCACCGACATTACTATGTGCATGCACAAACACTAAAATACTCAGATCAATCAGGTTTGAGGCTTAAATAATAGTAAAAACCTATTAATTCGTCATTCATGAATAAAAATAACCGACGTGTACAACAGGCTCATTACAAAACCCTGTCATGTTTATTTACCTAGCTTTATGAAATTTGAAATATGATGTTAATTAAGATATGTAAAAGGTTTTGCAATGGTTAGTGGAGAAAATTCTATAGGGCAACACCTCGTACTAGCTAGGAGTGAAGTTCTTTTAACCTATCAACATCAGTTGACAATGCTAAATTATCATGAAAATTGAAGTGGAATATGAAAAAGTGATTTCATTTCCGAAGCAGATGTAGCTGTAACATCTAATTATCAGGATACCGTTTATACCATTGCTTGGACAAAAAGGAATACCATGTTTGAATTATGGCATTTCCAAAATTAGCATTAAAACATCCCTTAGATAGCTATGCCCAAGAAATTCTTGCTATACATTTAATGCTGACATGAATGCATATAAGAAAACGTTTGCTGATAGAAAATCATCTTTGCTCTTTTATTCAAATATTTATGAAGTACCTTAATTTATAAACACCATAAGTGATGGTATACACATTTCACACGAAGTATTTCCACAGTTGATATTCAGAATTTAAGAAACACTTGGTTCCAAGAAAAAATATTGTTGATCAGATTAATTGACTATGAGGTTACTTGTATTTTACAGCCCTCCATAATATACAAAATGTTATAAGCGACGAGAAACATCACTGCTTAAAGCTAGAACCACTGTGGCTCTCTCACTCTGTTGTCTTCACGCATCTCATCATAACCTCGACACTCCGTCACGTTCTCGATAGGTGACTTCCAACCCACCAAACAAAAATGACCCTTGAAACTATGACCGGTTAAGCATATATTCCCAACGGAACATTTTACTTTGGAACCAATAGAATGAAGAAAAGGGACCTTAATCTTTAGATGAGGGCGTCATAGGAGAGGAATCGGCATGCGAAATATATTAAGAGAATCGTTGGGCGCAAGAGTTTGGGGAAGATGGTCCGTGTGAGCTTCAATTGTTCGTCCTTACGGTATGTTCATCCCCTGGACGAAGTAGAATGGAACTGCAGACGCCTTACATTATATAAATGTATGAATGATGTGACTGGAGAAACGAATGCCAAGGCGTTTTAAGGTGTCTTTGTCATCTGAACGACGGCGGTCCACCGCTTATGTAACTTGCTGTGTTGCCCAGCCTCTAAAGTAGTTCCTGCAAGGGGCAATTTAACTTGATTTTACTTGATTTCGTTAGATGTGAGGTGTCTGTATGCGGGCATGCAAATTGCATGTTGTTAAGGGAATTAATAATTAAAAACGTCTCATGTAGGAGTTAAAATGGCATTAGAAGGGTTAAGGCTATGACCTTATCAGAGGTGACTTAAGCTTTAGTACCATCGAAGGGAACTCAACGTCATAATTTCTTAATGTGTATCCCGTGATGAAATTTGTACTTGGATTTTTGAAGGTCAGCAGTGGGACATTATTATTATCATTTTAAGTTTTTTAATTAGAGATCAAGAAGAAAGGCTCATACCGACATATTTTGAATTCCGAACGTTTATGAGTTATTCACATGAAAACTATAAGTAACTCAAAATTTAAGAAATATATGATACCTAGATTGATGTCACGGTGATATTTACATTAATGATTTTTAATGTTGGTTTGTTATTTGTAAAAACATCTTGTTATTTGTAAAAACATCAGCCAAATAATCATCATACATAATATAATAGCGTCTCTTTGATACATTTACTTAAATTATAACTTCGGCGAATACAATTGAAGATGTACAAATAGAATTTGTCAAATTGTAAAATTTCAATACCATTTTTTTTGTAGTCTATTGTGAGATAAACCTGCTAAATTTAGATTATAAAATATTAAAAGATGTTTTTAGTAAAGCAGTTCACACGGCTTAGAAAAAGTAAAGTCACAAGGTTTCAATACTACTACACTGTTACCAGTAATAAAGGTAACATAATAATTAGAATTAATGCATAATTAAATTGTACTGATGTTAGGCTCAGTAAAAC
>NC_090747.1:107074552-107087052 GCF_036898095.1 Palaemon carinicauda | reverse complement strand
TGTATATTTTTTTTTCTTTTGTCAATGTCCCGTTTCTGTGTAACCGATGGAAATTATGGATTTTACCTACCTGTGTAATACAAGCTAATAATTTGCAGGTGCAACCATCCACATCCACTCATTATATATATATATATATATATATATATATATATATATATATATATATATATATATATACTGTATATATATATATATATATATATATATATATATATATATATCTATATATATATATATATATATATATATACTGCAGAACAAAGGCATCAGACATGTCCTCCCACTTACGTGTTTAAGGCCTTTCTATGCCAGTCCACACCTGCAAACTTTCTTAGTTCCTCAATCCATCGTCTTCTCTTTTACAGTCTCTAAGGACCCATTCTGTTATTCTTAATGTCCACTTATTATCTGTCATTCTCATTATATGTCCATATATAATTATATTTTATTATATATATCATTGTACATATATAATATGTGTTTATCATACATATTTCCTCTATGGAATATGCGGTAGTAGAGTAGTAGGCCTATAGCCTTCCGGTTTCTCAGCAAGTCGGAAGCGCCAAGGTTGCTAGCCATTTATTTTGTGTTTTTGACCCCGGTAGACACCAGTACCGATTAGTAGCTGGATGGACTGGTGGCAGGATTAATAGAGACATGGACTGGTGGTATGTAGTAAGCCGGGGCCGATTTTCAGACGAAACTAGCTACACCTTATACACAAGAGGAGGAGAGTGATCACCACATCCCTACGTCCTTTTTAATACTCTCTCTCTCTCTCTCTCTCTCTCTCTCTCTCTCTCTCTCTCTCTCTCTCTCTGCATACTACGCAGTACTCTAGAAGTTTTATTCCATCTGTTACCAAGTTGTGGAATGATCTTCCTAATCGGGTAGTTGAATCAGTAGAACTTCAAAAGTTCAAAGTTGGAGCAAATGCTTTTTTGTTGACCAGGCGGACATGAGTCTTTTTATAGTTTATATATGACATATTTGTTTTTGACGTTGTTAATAGTTTATATATGACATATCTGTTTTGACGTTGTTGCCTTTTTTTAGAATGATTTATTGTTAATTTGTTCTCTTCATTTATTTATTTCCTTATTTCCTTTCCTCACTGGGCTGTTTTTCCCTATTGGGGCCCCTGGGCTTATAGCATCTTGCTTTTCCAACTAGGGTTGTAGCTTGGATAGTAATAATAATAATAATAATAATAATAATAATAATAATAATAATAATAATACCGCCACACACTTGTGCTTTTTGGTCTTTGATAAAATGTTATTAAAACATCATCTATATTCTCCCGTATTAAAGTCGGAAATGAAATCTAAGGCATAGGTTCCAATCCTCTCCGCTTTCCGTTACGTCCAATATCTCCAGCAATACATCAAAGCCATAGGCAGTTTACTATCTTTAGAACAGTCTTTAGGGCTATTGATTCGATAACTCAAACATGTCTTCACTTTGCCTGATATTAATGATTTATTAACAATTTCACATAGTTATTCATTCTGGTTTCAAAATTAATTTTTTTTTTAAAACTACTTATAATGAAATATTTTGTTGCTTCTTGTAAGGGGGTTTTATCTTAATGGAAGCTTGCCGTATAATTATGTTTTATTTTTATATGAAAGATATGTTCTAACGTTGTTACTGTTCTTGAAATATTTTATTTTAATTGCTCATTACTTCTCATGTAATTTATCTATTCCCTTTCCTCACTGGGCTATTTTTTCTTGTTGGACCCCTTGGGCTTATAGCATCCTGCTTTTCCAACTATGGTTTCTACGAGCCAGAAAAGTAAACAAAAATATTCGGTCGATTTTGCGTTGTTGATGTGATATAGGATTCTGTGTCTCTCGCATAAAGCTTCCTCTTCTTCTTCTACTTCTTTTTTCTCTTAGCAAGAATGTGAACAGCGCCAAGGACGTCTACAAGACATCATCATCATTATGGAGGGAGAGATAGATAGGCAGATAAAAGAGAGAGAGAGAGAGAGAGAGAGAGAGAGAGAGAGAGAGAGAGAGCGCATTATTGATAACATTTGTATATAAAAAATTGTTGTTAGTGTAAATTCATAAACTGGTTGAACGTAGATCTGTTATTTGGACGAACCCAGCGAAGTACTAGAAGCTTAGTGAGAGAGAGAGAGAGAGAGAGAGAGAGAGAGAGACTTGCTGATAACATTAGTGTAACAATTAATGTTGGTGTAAGATTTATCAAGCAGGTTAACGTAACTACGTCTGCTATTTGAACGAACTCACCGAAGTACCAGAAGCTTAGTGAGAGAGAGAGAGAGAGAGAGAGAGAGAGAGAGAGAGATAAAAATATCTTTCTCTCACCCTACACAGGTGGGCTACTGCCGACGATGCTGTTCATGCCCAGGAGGTTTCCAGGTGGCCAGCAAACATCGCCTCATAGCCCCCCCTCCCCCCTTGCCTAAGATTAAGATAGGACCCCCTCATCACCCTCCCCCTATCACAACAGAACTTAGTACTGTAGTACACCAATACTACCATCTGTTCCTAGAATATTATCTTCTATGTCATTCTTCTTTTGTGAGCGTTTTATTTTTATGCTTAATCAAATGGTTAGCTTATTTAATTACAAGGCTTTTGTTATAATTCAATTAACAATTCCTCGTATTTCATTTACTTCCCAACTTACAGCTCATTTCTTACGCTTCCATGAGAGTTATCGGCCTAAGATGAATTGTGGGTTTTCTCTTAATTTATCTACCTGAATTACCTTTTGTAATTTTGTAAGTTGCAATTTGTTATATTAACGTCAATTGTGATTAGTTCCGGTGGTATGATTCTCAGCTCCAAGGTCTAAAAACTTTGCTCAGCTCTAGGATCATGTGTTGACTCGGCAACAGGTACACAAAGCATAAGATGAGATATAGTATTACGTAACATGTTGTCAAGAAGTTATACAAGGTCATTAAATTGCACAATTAAGAATAAATTAATGTTCCGTCGGAATCCTCCATATCCTAACTTGCGTATCAAGTTTATTTTTTAAGGATTCCGTTTCTTGGTGTCTGTTCCCTTTGCCTGGAGGCGCCAGATGACCCAAGGATCCGAAACCGATAGAGTCAGTTAAATTCTTTTTGGATGATGTCATTTTCACCATCGGGCCCTGCACCACCGTGGCCAGGGAGCTTTAGACACTTTAATTGGGCCCTCGTCTCATTGTTTAGTTTAACAACGCTATTCTAACACCAGACACTACAGAAGAACTAAGACCCGTTCTTGCGTAGCCTTGAATCTTTTTCGAGCAGCTTGCCTTACCATAAGTACACCTGCGCAAGAGAGGATAAACGTAGTGGTTCTAAAAAGGTTGATAAGTGATGGTTCTCAAGCATGATCTTTTAACTAATATTTTTCTTCATGTCCCAATACGGAGAGAGAGAGAGAGAGAGAGAGAGAGAGAGAGAGAGAGAGATCAAATAATAATCTTCGCGGCCTTCATTCTTGCAGCGACTTCACCTGTACATTAGTTAAGAATTCCATGCGAGGATAAAAATATCAGGATTAAATTTCCCTTGGTTAAAACGTTACAATCACGACTCTAATGTTATCCTTGTCCCAACTATTAACGAAATTAGGAGAAGGAATGGGTTAGGACACTAGTTCAGATGTCTTGGTAATGCAAGGTATAAATGCAAACATGCTCTTATCAGATATTAAGCGATAGTCGTGACACGCATACATATAACAACAACAGTAACAACAACAACAACAAATGCAGCCGTTTCATGTTCATTGCAGGACAAATGCCTTAGACTTGTCCTTAGTCGTGTCTCGGGTTTGGTCATTTTCATCACCACGGCTGCCACTGCAGATTGGTATATGAATGTATAGTATGCTTTTATATGTATAGCATATATTTTTATGTATATATGTATTGTGTATATGCTTATGTGTGTGTATATATATATATATATATATATATGTGTGTGTGTGTGTATGTGTATGTGTATTTGTGTAGTATATATGTTTATGTATGCATATGAATAGTGTATATATACATATATATATGTATATATATAGGCTATATATATATATATATATATATATATTATATATGTGTGTGTGTGTATGTATGTATGTATGTATGAGAGAGAGAGAGAGAGAGAGAGAGAGAGAGAGAGATGTAATTCATTATTAAAGCATTGGGTTAGTATATGTAAAGTGTGTAGTTCTACCGGAGTTGTTTTCTGCTCTCTCCTACTAAGAGGGGGAACATCATTGTGTAATGAAATATATATATATATATATATATGTGTGTGTGTGTGTGTATAGATATAAATATATATATATATATATATATATATTTCACCTAATGTCTCTTGATTTTATAAATATTTATGGATGAGGTTATTAACCCCATTCCTTGCACTGTAATGTGTTCTAGGGGTTATATGCCGTTGTCGTTTAGTAGTACCTCTGGTTGCGGAACATTTGTAATTACTGATTAGACTTATCATTTGTCAGTTTCGATGCGTAAACATAGTATAACTTGGTAGTTAGGTACTAGAGCACCCTGCATTGAAAGTGCAGACCACGGGCTCTTCCCCAAGGCACTTCGTAAGAGGGAAAGTATCACTGCCATCCGCAACGATATATGGATCTTACGAAATGCAACAGTCGCTTCTATTTGAACTGACACAGGGATGAACTGAATAAAAACGCCAACTTTCAACTGTTTTCTATAACGGGAGACCGAATATTAAAAGAAGGGAAAATAATGAAAGCATTAATAGGCATGAACAGAGGGAAAGCAGCAGGAGAATATGGCCTAACAATTGATTTGATAATGGATGGAGATTTCATAGTAAGACTGGCTGAACAGCCGGGAGTCAGTCCAACCGCCACTACACGCACATACTCACGCACGCTGACATTCTCGAGCTTCCTGGTTATTAAGATAATACAGTTCACACGTGTTATTTGTATGCGCATATTAGATCATCACGGACACGAGACACTGATGCCTCATCTTAATAATTTTTTGTAACGTTGTTATATTGTAATACTGGAACTTGGCTACAGTATTATTGTTTCTTGAAGGGTTGAGTTTTCATATCATAACCTTTATTCAACTGAGTATTTTGTTGAAGACTTTTCGATATACAAAACTGTATGATAAATAAATACGTGCATTTGCATGTTTAGGTTATAAGTAATCAATTTTATGAACCGGATTAATAATAATACACCATGCAGACGGATCGAAGACAACTTGAAATATATACAGTTAAGTTACCCCTGGAAAGCGTTCCCAAGAAAACGGTTAAAGAAATGCCTCTTGCTCCGTGATCCTTGTTGTACAGGCGTCGTAGAACGAACACTGGCTGCTACCTGAAGCGCATACGAGAATATCAGCGTGTGTTTCTCATAGTTCTATCTGTTTTATAAGTGTTAACTGTGATATAACGACGCAAGAGAGGATATAATATCATTCACGAAGGATTAATTTCGACTGAAGTGTTCTGATGTGACTCAAAACTTGCGTCCTGCATTCCTGCGTCACTGACGTGGTACGACCTTGACTCGTGAACCGTTCTGCATTCGTGGTGAGTAATTGGTTAGAATATTTTAATAGCTGTTATGAAAGTATATTATATTGTTGACAGTGATTGGAACGTGGAACGATTAATTTATTACATTAGAGTGTTTTTTATAGCACTATTTGTAACACACACACACACACACACACACACATATATATATATATATATATAGTGTGTGTGTGTGGTTGTTCGTGTGTCAACTGTGCATATACGTAACTCACACTCACACACTATACACACACACACACACACACACACATATATATATATATATATAGTGTATCTATGTATTGTACTTTTACGACTTGCAAAATATATAATGTATTGCTAGGGGGAGGAAACATCATACGAGGTCCGAGACAAGAAGAAAATGTTGCTCACATCAATTGATTAAAATAAACAAGATAAAAATACCCAGGCAATATGGGGAGTCTTTAGAATGTATGTTAAAGTGGATGTGTTGTTAACAGCTATTTTAAAGTTATGACGATCGAGGTGGGTGATATATATGATTATGTAGATGAGTGATCGACTGTATTAGTGTAATACTGGTTCAAGGATAAGGATGTTGGGTGTCTCCTCGACTGTTTATTAACTATGGTGACGGAGTGATTAAGGAAGTCGGGAGTAAAAACAAAATTTTCAAGTACAAAGTTGAGATGAGCAATGAGTTGTGAATGGGAGGGCATTTCATGATTATTCAATATTGATTTACAATAGGAAGAAATACTGCTGAAACTATTCAAATTGAATGAATGAGATGCAAATAACTGTGAAAAAGATTTAAGATTCAGCATCATTATCATCATCATCATCATCATCTCCTACGCCTATTGGCGCAAAGGGCCTCAGTTAGATTCCATCAGGGTGGTCCAAAAGTAGGTGGACAGTAAATGATTACATTTAGTTTGAGATTACATATACATACAATTATAATATTAACACAATTATTACATTGACAATTGAATTTTATATTGAACAATAATACAAAAGAAAAAAAATAAATTTTATTGTGAACCAAAATACAAAAGAAAATATAGCCAAACATAAGCCTATTTCACATACTGTCCCCCTTCTTTTGGACCACCCTATACTTACTTTACCTAAAGGGTTATTTTCCTTGTTCTATCACACATGGAAGCTCTACGCACTACAGGACCTACGGCTACAAGATCTGTTTGTCGTATACATTTTTAGGTATTTAGTGTATCTTTGTTTTCAGCCATTTAAGTGTATTCATGATTTAGTTAGTTATGATTAGGGTGTTAAGACATATTTTCATTTAATGAAATTTAATTTTCTCTTATGAGTTACTCATGTTTCTATGTTATAGTACCTTGTTGAATAGGAACACTTTCCTTCTTAATAGTAGGTTTTCTAGAGCACAAGGCACTTTTCTATTGAATGTAAGCACGACGTACAGTGTATAACTGACTATTTTCAAATTAAAGTGATTTTATCAACGATTCTTTCATCCAACTCTTGTAGATATATTAAGGAAACAAAATTTGGTCAATCTTCGGTTTTGTTGTTAGCTTTATGGCAAAATGTCCGTTTGCCCGTTCGTCGGTCCAAAGGCCTTTTTTCTGCTAAATGTCCGTCGATCAACTGTCCATCTATTTAGTAATCCATCGGCCACCCGTATGGGAGCCGTTATCCCTAGTGCGTCCACCTAAAGAATAAATTGATTAATTTCTGGAATGAGAAATAAATAGATTAATTTTCTGGAATGTAGAAGAAATTGATTTTCTGGAATGCAGAATAAATAGATTAATTCTATGGAATATAAAATGAATGAATAATCTGGAATGCAGAATAAATAAATTAATTTTCTGGAATATAGAGTAAACTAATAAATTTTCTGGAATTGCTAATAAATTGATTAATTTTCTGGAACGCAGAAGAAATTATTCTATTTTCTGGAATACAGAGTAAATTAATTAATTTTCTGGAATGCACAGTAAATTAATTTTTTTCTTGAACGCAGAGTGAATAAATTAATTTTCTGGAATGCAGAAAAAATGTATTAAATTTTATGAAATGCAGACTAAATAATTTAATTTTCTTTAATGCAGAATAAATTAATAACTTTTCTGAAATGCAGAGTGGATAAATTAATTAATTTTCTGGAAGGCAGAATAAATCAATTAAGTTTCTGGAATGCAGAATAAATCAGTTAATTTTCTGGAATGCAGAATAAATCAATTATTTTCTGGAATGCAAAATTACATTAATTAATTTTCTAGAATGCAGAGTAAGTTAATTAATTTTATGGAATATAGAATAGATTAATTTTCTGGAATACATCTATTACATTATTTCCAGCATGAGAACTTGGTCAAGTTTTCATGTCTTGATCTTTATCATGTGTTAAACAGTGATGGTATATGCTGATATGAATTAAAGGGATTATAGTAAGGGATGTATTACATTAAAGGGTATATATTTCCCCATTGCAATGTTCCCCTTGTATTTAGATTCCCTTCTAGATAGCCTTGAATAAATGTTCTAGTATACGTAACTCCTTTTGTAAATTATTTGGAGTATAAACTAAATCTATGGACTGCCTGAAGCATGCAGTGGTCTCGAATATATTGAGAGAATATTGCACCGTGAAATCCAGATAGCTTAGCCTGGTTAGTCCAATGTAATACATTCTGTTGGAGAGATGAACATTTCTCTCGCTTGTAACGTTAGTAAAATGGCAAACCATAAATGTTTGGGGTAAAGGATTCAGAAGAAAAATGTGTTTGACTAAGTGCAAAAGGATTTTTTTTTTTGTGATTTGGAGAAACATTCAGTTTTGTAAAGCAAACCAGTATGAAAAATATGCCCAATTATGTGAATAAATAACATTTTGATTATATGTGCACACAAATGTATGTATGTATGTATGAATATATATATATATATATATATATATATATATATATTGTGTAAGAGTGGACTTATTTGAAGTACGTCTAAGTTATTTTTGACAGATTGATTTAAAAAAAAACGGGTATGAGAGTTACAATAACATAATTTTTTATGTATTTATTCATGCGAATAGTTTCAAAAGGTAACGCACATTCGTAGTATTTATATATTTGCATTTTACAGTATAGAATCTGCGATAACACTTACAAGATGATATATATATGTATATATATTATTTTTTTTTTATTACAAAATTAACGATGTATTACAAGAGTTCTGTGCGTAATAGTAAATACTAGGTTTTATATTTAATTGTTTCTTCAAGCACTAGTATATACATGAAATGCATGAAAAGGTTATTGTATTAATATGAACAATGGTTGTTGAAAGATAAAAAAAAAAACATTAAAATTCCCGTGGGTCGTTTTTACATGGCGTGCGAAAAATATTTTACTACTAGTTAAGGTTTCAGTGAAATGAATTCGCTATTTTCAAAGATTCGGGTTGATGACCTTCGTTGTTGTGACGGCTGTTGGATATATACGTAAGATATCGAATTTAAGGATTAGTCTTGGGTATGAATATATCGTGGGAAAAGGATGTAGGACTCCGAATCTTTCAATTTTGTCATTGTGAGGATTAGAAAAATAAGATAAAGGAAAATTGAATAGATGGATGGGTAATTAAAATACAGATGTATTTTGGCCAATGAAAGATTTTTTTTTTCTTTTTTGCAGTTCCAGAATCAAAGGTGTCCTGATAAGTTTTTTTTTTTTTAATTTCTTTATGGAGTAATTCTGATTAAATATATATAGCTATAGATGTCACTGTTATTTCCTTGAAATAAAAGGTAGATTCACTTAATACATATTACATCCCTTGGGTGTAGGTTATTACGAATTGGTGATGATGGGAGACTGTAGTGTGCTCGCTTACAGCAAACAAACCTAGTATATGTGGCGCTGAATAGTATAGCTTTCATGATCATGGCGATACACAAACTCCTTTCACCACGTTAAGGTACCCCTACTCGGAAAAGGTTCAATATAGTGTATATACCGGTAATCCTTGGAGAGAGAGAGAGAGAGAGAGAGAGAGAGAGAGAGAGAGAGAGAATAATAGGTAGATTCACGTAATATATATCATATACCTGGGGTGTAATATCATATACCTTGGGTGGGTTATTCCGGATTGGTGATGGTGGGAGACTTTAGTGTGCTCGCTTACAGTAAACCAACCGAGCATGGGTGGTCCTTTCACCACGTTAAGGTATCCCTACTCAGAAAGGGTTAGATATATGTACCGGTAAATCATTCTTTGAGGCTGAGAGAGAGAGAGAGAGATTCACGTAATACATATATACCTTGGGTGTAGGTTATTCCAGATTGGTGATGGTGGGAGACTTTAGTGTGCTCGCTCACAGTAAACCAACCGAGTATGGGTGGGCCACCACGTTAAGGTATCCCTGCGCAGAAAGGGTTAAATATATATACCGGTAAATCATTCTTTGAGGCTGAGAGAGAGAGAGAGAGAGAGAGAGAGAGAGAGAGAGAGAGATTTGAACCCTTTCCTAGTTCTGCAGTAACATGCGACGAAACCTTTGTGAAACACCATCTTGGAATGCGCCCAAGCACACCATCCCGCGATTTGCCTTATTTGGCAGAACTCTCTTGGGGGTTGTGGTGGGAGGTCATGAGGAGAGAGAGAGAGAGAGAGAGAGAGAGAGAGAGAGAGAGATATGGCTGTCAACGTTAAGAATTAATTTCACGCTCTTGGCAGGGTGATTTACATTGTCCATCCATTTCATGAGTTGATTGTCACCACTTAAGGGAGGGATATTTTTTGGAAGGGGGGGGGGGACCCATAACGTAGTTTTATAGGGACATGGTCATAATATGTTAATTTGTTTAATTAGTAAAAAGAAAACTGTTTCTTATATTTAAAAACCTAGTTTTGATATATGGAAGTAAAGACACCTTATTTGAATAACTAGTTTTGATATATATATATATATATATATATATGATGTGTATATATATATATGATGTATATATATATATATATATATATGTGTGTATATATATATGTATATATATATATATATATATATATGGTTATAATTCGCATTGCTGTTCGATTAGAAGAAAATACTTCTGCGCTCTGCATTCTTATGTAAATCGTTTGTAACGTATGATACCGGTTACAGCAAAGGAAAAGGTCATTAGTATGTGTGTACGTTTCAAATTAGCTTGGTATCATTATGATTCGATTATTCTCTGCTCTGTTCATTATTTTCTTGTAACTTGTTCCATCATCATCATCATCATCATCGTTATTATTATTATTATTATCATTATTATTATTGTTTTTTTTTTTTTTTGCTGTTGTTTTTATTAGCTAAGCTATTACCCTAGTTGGGATCAGGATGCCATAAGCCCAAAGTCTCCAACAAGGTAAAAATAGCCCAGTGATGAAAGGAAACAAGAAAATAAATAAAACACAGTAACATCATTAAAATAGATCTTTCACATATAAACTATAAAAAGACTTATGTTAGTCTATTCAACATAAAAAAAAAAATATTCGTTACAATTTTGAGCTTTTGAAGTGGACATACATTATGGTCATTTATCCAAACAAAGATTATAATTTATTCAAGACTATTCGTAAATGAATAATTCTATATCAGCATCAGTTGTTCTGACACAGCATCCAATGAAACCGCGGTGTTTGTTCTCGCTCCCGAAGTAGGGTGAAAATATGCCAGAAGGAAAATCGGGACTTCCTTTGGCAATGCGCCACGGAGAGTCCATGCTGTAGGACCCTATGGACTTTGAGCCCACTGGGGGCCCCACCGATCTTCCTTCCCTGTCCCGAGAGACCTGGCAGTGCCTGGAGTTCGTGCTTGAGAAGTTCATGTTTAAGGTACAAGAGCTGCATTGTTCAATACCCTTCACGTGTGGCGGAATGTTTAGTCGAGATACCTTGGCTTCAAACGCAAGACAAGACGAAGGTGGCAAGTTGAGAGGGCTCTCTCTCTCTCTCTCTCTCTCTCTCTCTCTCTCTCTGACATGCTTGCTCATGTGTGAATTTTAGGCTGAAATATATATATATATATATATATACATATATATGTTATATTATATATATATATATATATATATATATATAGTTATATACAGTATATATGTTATATATATATTATATATATTGTATATATATACATATATATTGTATATATATATATATATATATATATATATATATATATATATATACAGAGAGAGAGAGAGAGAGAGAGAGAGA
This sequence comes from Palaemon carinicauda, assembly GCF_036898095.1. Classification (NCBI taxonomy): domain Eukaryota; kingdom Metazoa; phylum Arthropoda; class Malacostraca; order Decapoda; family Palaemonidae; genus Palaemon; species Palaemon carinicauda. The sequence goes on along the minus strand of NC_090747.1, from coordinate 107,075,243 downwards.
GAGAGAGAGAGAGAGAGAGAGAGAGAGACTTTTAATAACTTTTACCAGTTTTATTGCATAATGTGTTTGTTTGCATGATCTAACCGTAACCTGATATACATTGGTTCGAATCCCGCTATGGAAGGTATCCAAAAAGGAGAGAAATTAAGAGGTCATTGACGCTGTTAGAATTACAGATATTCTGTAGGTGGCAAATGTGACCAGTAGAATTTATGTGAACCTATTTAAGTTACAAAATAAAACCTGCTAATATTGCAATTTAACTTATTTGCATATATATATATATATATATATATATATATATATATATATATATATTTATATATATATATAATGTATACATATATATAATTTATATATGAATGGCAGTAAGTTAGACTTTTTCGTTCATCATTACATGGCGCTTTATGTAATCCTATTTATAATGTATAATATTGTTCGAGTACCACTTCAGAAATTATAGTTGGCTAATGAGTTCCATTAGAATATGTATATAGGTATATATATATATATATATATATATATATATATATATATATATATATATCATCATCATAAATATCATCATCATCATCATCATCATTATCATCATCATCATTATCATCATCATCATTAGGTGTTACTAGTCCATTGTAGAACAAAAGTCGAAGACATGTCCTTTCACTCATGTCTGTTTATGGTCTTTCTATGC
>NC_090747.1:107059552-107064552 GCF_036898095.1 Palaemon carinicauda | reverse complement strand
TGATAGGAGAGAGAGAGAGAGAGAGAGAGAGAGGAGAGAGAGAGAGAGAGAGAGAGAGAGAGAGAGAGAGAGAGAGATGTAAAACTTCATAGAGTCTGACGAGGAAAAGTCCTTGATGAGAGCCCCAGGGATTCTAACATCATTAGCAAATTATCAAGAAAAAAGATCATTCGAAACTTCATTATTAGTTTTTATTTTAAAGAAAATAAACGTAATCAATAAAAGGAACCGCAAGAATCCACGAGATCTAACCAAAAACAAAATATGAGAAAGATATACCACCATTAGGTAAACAACAGAGAAACAAAGAGAAGACGTCCAGCAGGTGGACTGAAGAAGTGAGAGACATTACTAAGAGGCTGCCGGAAACCTCTTTTACCAGTAAGGTCTGGGTTTCCCATTGGCCAGAAAGCCCAGCCGCAGTCAAGGACGAGTAGTGCTCCTCTCTCACATCTGTGCCAAAGCGTTTCATCTCCCACTTTTTGCTTGGAACTTCTTTCTCGGGAGAAGCCACAGTCCCAAACCAGTTCCAGGTCCCCGCCATGTCTATCCCCCCCTCCCCCCTAAATCCTCTTGCCCAGAGATTCATGAAAAGTTTCTGCTCCAATGCCTGAACTCATAAATCAAAATGATTAAATGTTTATCTCGCTGAGTATTAAGTTTATCTGTTGGCAAGAAGCTGTAGTTATTGTGTTTGCTTGTTTTTAATTTGCATTAAAATTTCCATAAGATCAAAGGGGCCTTCGATAATTACTTTAATAAACCCATTTTCATTTATTTATCTAAATACAAATAACACACAAACCATTCGCATGTATCTAGAATCAGAATATTTGCCTATCATGAACTGTGCCATAGGAAGAAATCTGGTGTTTATTTTGAATCTAAAATAATCTATGCCATCTGAAAGCAATAGGCAGAGGAGTCTAGCGTTTACAGCAATCGCTCCTTAAACAGCATCCGGTATTACAACATTTGCGAGATGCCTAGAGGGATATTTCCGTATCGTTTTGCAATAGTTTTCCTATCCCTTACAGTAAGTAATGGAAAGATTTTCTTGTTTACACAATCCTGAATTTTTTTCATCCTCTGACAGTGCTTTGTCAATTACGTCGTTGATATATATATATATATATATATATATATATATATATATATATATATATATATATATATATGTATGTCTATTTGTGTGTGTACTATATGCGTAAATGCTGGTTTGTATATATATATATATATATATATATATATATATATATGTGTGTAATCACTTATATGATATACATATATGTATATATACTTACATTTGCATTATATATATACATTAAGTGTATATATATATATATATATACAGTATATATATATATATATATATATAAACAACGTAATTCCCAAAGCATTGTCAGAGGATGAAAATGAAAGGTATTCAGGATTGTGTAAACAAGAAAATCTCTCCATTACTGTAAGATATAGGAAAACTATTGCAACACTATACGGGAATATCCTTGTAGGCATCTCGCAAATGTTGTAATACAAGATGCTGTTGAAGGAGCTATTGTTGTAAACACTAGACTCTTCTGCCTATTGCTTTCAGATGGCACATGTTATTTCAAATTTAAACGCAAACACCAGATTTCTTCCCATGGCCGCTACTCATCTTCCTTCTTTGGGTGCATTGTTCAGATAGAACTCTATAGACCTTGTTTCAGATGATAGTCTTTCCTCAACTTATCTGATCAGATGACTAACAACATAGAACCCTCGTTACAAATTTTGGTATTTATATAGTCTTATCAAACATATTCAGGATTATTCTTATTACTTTTACTTTATTTAGGGGTAGGCTATATGCAATATTATAGCCCTTTGTATGAGTTCCGTATTGAGAGTTTCTTTAGGGTATATAGACAATGTTTTACTAATAAATATATAATTAAGATGAAAATGCTTGCTATAAATTTCAATGTTCTTTACATAATACATCTTTTCCATAACTGATAATTCATAGATTTTAATATTTATAATTTTATTATTCGCACTTCATTTAGGAGAGAAATTGAAAAATGAATTGCTTATTTTTTTTATTTATTATTTCCACTTCATTTATGAGAGATCTTAAATAACGAATTACTAAGACCATTTTCAGTCAGCCATTAATTGAACTGAGAAAGCAACAGAAATACGATGTTACAAAGATTTCAAATCAACGAAATCGGCTACGAAGAATTCTAATCTACCTTCGGCAGCAGTTCGGAAGCGAATTTTGCCACCTATGTCGTCTCGCATCTTGCAGTAATGGAGAGTCCTCTGGAGATTTTTGAATTCCACCGTGCGTTCAGGTTTTCCGCTTTTGGACTCTCTTGCTTAAACACAAATGGAACCCCTGACTTTTAACCTTTCGACCCCCTTGTGCAGAACGAGATGTGTTTATATTCATTCTCTTCGTCTGTTTTTAGTTTTGCAACCTTGAATTTTCTTTTGTAAGGAATCTCGGCGAATGGTGTGTCGAATATTAATGACAAACGGATGCACAGAAAATTGCTTGATATATATATATATATATATATATGTGTGTGTGTGTGTGTGTGTATGTATATATATTTGTGTGTGTGTGAGAGAGAGAGAGAGAGAGAGAGAGAGAGAGAGAGAGAGTTCTCGGTAAACATCAGGGCAGGAAGAGGATTACACAATATTTTAAATTCTATGAGAGAAATAGAGTAATACGCTCTACTAAGGAGCAAATAGGAACAGGAATTCAAGTAGTTTTACTCTCATTAATGAGAGAGAGAGAGAGAGAGAGAGAGAGAGAGAGAGAGAGTTTTGGGTTAAGTCAATACAAGAACAGGAATAGTTTTTATTTCTTGCTGTCCTTAGGTCATGAGAAACTCTTACTTGAAGAAATGACACAATAATATCAAGAATATCTATAAAATGTTAATGTGAATTTTACATTAATACTTTAAATTTGTTAGTACAAGCTTGTAATCTGACCTTTAGAATTATCAATATTTATGGTCTAATCTCTCTCTCTCTCTCTCTCTCTCTCTCTCTCTCTCAGCAACATGTAACAAAATCTATTTTAAATAGACTCCTGTTCATGTACGTCATAAACTTAAAGATTATTCTCTCTCTCTCTCTCTCTCTCTCTCTCTCTCAGCAACATGTAACAAAATCTATCTAAGATTGACTCCTGTTCATGTACGTCATAAACTTAAACATTATTCTCTCTCTCTCTCTCTCTCTCTCTCTCTCTCTCTCTCTACATGGGAAAGCAAAATGATAAGTAGGCTAATAAAATTCTATCGCGTAGCGAAAGAGTTCATAACAATATTATCAGTCTTATCAGTAAATGGATTTATGGGCATTTAGACAGGACGATAAGAGTCCCATACGTGTAATGCCAACTTATGAAATGATATCTGTCTTACCAGTGGTTCCAATGCCTTAGATACACTTTATATGCAAAGTTATGTAAAATAATGCGCATATTAAATGGGAAACTGTTAAGATGGTTCATATAGCTATACAAATAAAGAACAACATACTTATATCCACAATGTTTATCAATAGTATTTGTTAAGAATTGGTGGTATTTATTTACATTATTATCTTTTGATTATTGATTATGTAAAGATCTTGTTCACGTATTACTGTATGTAAGCATTCAATATGTGTACAATTAGATGATTTGTGCATGGTGTCTGTCTGTTCAGTCTTTGTTAATAGATCAGAATATAGTTTTGTCGTTTCATGAGAAGTATCATTATTTTGTGAGGGTTATGAGATACTTATGGTAAAAATAAGTCTTTTATGAAGTCTGAAAAACTTTTATTAAAGAAGTATGGTGTCAGACTTTGCCCAAAAAGTGGGAATTGTAGTATGAATGGCTTCAGTAAAAACAAAAGTGTGTAGAAATTTCGAGTTGTCATTTTTATTGAGAGACGCTTTATGTATTTTTCTTTTATGATAGGATTAGGTCTTAAATGGTAATTATATAAATCACTAGAGTATGCGACCCGTCAAAAATTACTGCTAAATATTTAGGTATGCACACACACAATTAACCCTTCCCAACCCTCCCCCTTTTCTGACTACAACATGCTATTTTGGGCAATTTGTGGGAGATTGTTGTCATCTGAGTGCTTGCCGCTCAGCGTGACAGGAATTTTTTACATATATATATATATATATATATATATATATATTAAAACCAGACACTTGCTCTTTATTATATACGGGAGATTATTAAAATACACTAAAAATTCTTCTTTTTCTCTTTACACTTGCTTTATACAGAGCCCTGTCTCCTCAACACATTGCATGTTAACTTGAAAAAAAATTTGCCTCATGTTTTTTTACGCATTTTGTACTGAATGGTGTTGAGTAGGTCGATGGAGTGGAGTCATGCACAGTCAAATATAAAAGTCCTCACACTCGTTTATGTCAGTGAATCCACACACTCTTCACTAGGAAAGTAACGGTCAGTTAGTGACGGTGCACTATTGAATTTGACTGTACCATTGAATTTGAAGGCCTTTTAGAATGAATAAGAAAAAGACTGCTTGCAAGTTGCTGGAAAAATACAAGCGACGTCTTTGTAATTTCTATCGGTGTATTGAATCCGAAAGTGGTATAGTTTCAGGAATTCGAACCCGCGAGGAAATCGGAAAATCAAACTCGCGCACACATCAGTAATATTAATGGTGCCATAAGCCTTGCTACAGAGACGAGATCAAGGTCATTGTCGCTATTTTAACGCAATATTTAGCGGATTTTCTTTTTATATTGAGATTTATAGCATCTCTTTCTCTTCCGTAAATTGTGTTCAATTCGAAGGTAGTGTTTGCAGAGACTACCAATGACGTCATTGACTGAGAGCCTTAATGCAGTTCGTTTTAAAGGCAGTTTTACCTTGCTGCATAAAGTCATCGATAGATAGAAAATTTAAAACGCATTTGATCATCCTTAAGACTCAAAAAAGTAGTCCACCATTACTTTAG
>NC_090747.1:107038580-107059052 GCF_036898095.1 Palaemon carinicauda | reverse complement strand
AGTCTGACGACCTCTTAGTTTCTTTCGTTTAATTTTTTTTTTCTAATGACGGCTGTCATGACTACACGGATTTTGCCTCGACTGATTAGACAAAAGATCAGTCCTCGAAAATCTCTCTCTCTCTCTCTCTCTCTCTCTCTCTCTCAACGTGCGAATATTGGGGCTAAGATTGAAAATAAGAGAATGTAAATATATTGACAACTAGGGAAACTTCATGTCCCAGATGAATAAACTAAGCATATTAAAAGTATGATTGTAGAATGATAGGCGTATAATAATAAAATTTGTAACCTTAAAACATTTGTGAATAGAAGCACGTAAAATAAAGAATTTGATAAATTTTCTAAATTGCACCAAATAACTATGACCTTTATGGAAGCATAATAGCTTAAGAAATATAAAACACAACCCATTTGCAGGACTATTGTAATTATCTATATGGTGATGATACAGAGAGAGAGAGAGAGAGAGAGAGAGAGAGAGAGAGAGAGCATTTTTATTTCATGTTAAGTGTACAAAGACCCACCTGTTGTATTTCTTCCTGACATACACACTGTTCAGAACAATGACGACAGTCTTCTTTAGCAATTTCTATTCCGATGACATGCCTCCTCTCTCTCTCTCTCTCTCTCTCTCTCTCTCTCTCTCTCTCTCTTTCCATTTATGTTCCTGTAACGCAAATGGAAAAAAACCACATCTTCACTTTGTCTCATCTGTTTAAGCCAATTTTATTGATTAGATTTTTTGTAATGCTTGAATTTAAAATAATTTACAAAGCTTAGTCGCATATACACATATACATACACATATTTATATACAAGGATATTTATCAGCTTGCTAAATTACCTTTTTAGTCGTGCAAAAATGATCATATGGCCTAAATATATTAACATGTTACCGACATGCATAAATAAGTAAGTAAATGAATACAATCACAGATACATATAATTATATAAGATTGTCATGGACGCAAATACAACAATATTCAAGTATTGTCACATACATTATTATCAGCATCTATTTCCCTCAACAACACATATAATCTTAACCAATGTTAATAGCATACAAAAACACTATTACCACGTATTGTAATTTACTAATTTACATACACATATGTATAAGTAAAACGACTCTTGAATGTCAAATAATATGAATATATGACTTGAAGTTAAAAATAATTTCACGTAAACTACTGTGGTAACATATCATGCGTATTCCTTTCTGGTGTATTAAAATATGCAAAACACGTTTTTCGTTGGTAACTAACATCACTGGCAGAAGCAATTTAGTTTATATATTAAGTCATGCAATACACACACACACAAACACACACACATACACACACACACACACATATATATATACATATATATATATATATATATACTGTAGATATATATACATATATATATATACTGTAGATATATATATATATATATATATATAACGTGGGTGTTTATGAGAGAGAGAGAGAGAGAGAGAGAGAGAGAGAGAGAGAAGTATATATACTCAGCCATCTTTCGTACCACTGACCTACCTCACGGGAAGTTGTAATGTCTACGTTGCACCATTGTAATAACTATTTCTAATATAATCCCATGTAATTTCTAAAGAATACAGTACCCAATACTTATAGTATCTGTTTCAATTCTGTTAAATAATGACTTAATTATTGAATATTAGTATTGTTAGTATATATATATATATATATATATACAAATATATATATATATATATATGTGTGTGTGTGTGTGTGTGTGCACGTGACCCGTCCGTCAAAATCGACTGCTTAAAATTCAGATATGTACACACGCACACACACACACCCCTCTTACCAGCTAAACGTGACCGGAAATAAGTAAATTTATATATAATACTTATACATATTTATATATATACAATAAATATATATAAAATATATATATATATTATATATATACATACATATATATATACATATGTATATATATATATATATATATATATCAGACACTTGCTTTTTATCCTATAGGGGACACACACACGTATGTATATGTATGTAAATATATATATATATATATATATATACATATATATACTTATGTATATATATACACCCACACATATGTATAATGTATGTATAAATACTGTATACACACGCAAATATAAATGTCTATTTAAACAATCTTCTTCAATGTATATTTTCTCAAGACTGACACGACATGGCGTGGCATTAATCTCAGGAAGTGAAACCAGTCAGTCAGTTGAGGAATTCAGAATACCAACAAATGACTTAAATCCCTTTCATCGCGGGAGGGCATTACAGCAATTCACTGTCATGCACGTACTTCCGGCAACATTTCGCTCTCTCTCTCTCTCTCTCTCTCTCTCTCTCTCTCTATCTACGTCACCAACGCTTAGCTGCTTTCTTTATGTTTGTCATAAACAATAATGATCATATCTTATCTTTCATCTACTATCAACATTCTCTCTCTCTCTCTCTCTCTCTCTCTCTCCCTCTCAGGCTTAGGTGTTTTCTTTGAATTTATCATAAACAATAACTATCTTATCTTCTTATCTTTCAACTACTATCAAAATCTCTCTCTCTCTCTCTCTCTCTCTCTCTCTCTCTCTCTGTCACCCACGCTAAGGTGCTTTTTTTGGGTTTATCATAATCTAAAACTATCATATCTTTTCATCTTTCATCTCTCTCCATCACAGATTTTTATTTTTTTTTTTATTTATTTTCTCCATTCTTTTCTCCTATTTAACATTTTTTTTTTACTTCCGCTCAATTGCTTGGTTGCATTAAAATTCTCTAATGAATATCTCCAACTCCTTATATCCTACACCCTCCTCCCCCTCTCTCCCAAAGCCCCACACGCAAACAATACTCATTAACAAAATACATAAACGCAAGCAGTGATAAAGCGCGCTTTCATAACGTCTACTTTGCGTTAAATAAAGCATCTTCAAATGAAGAGTGACAGTAAGCGCATCTCCGTCCATCTTTCTGTCAGCTAGAAATCATGCGTCTTATTCTAGTAAACGCTCTTGTATTCCTGTTTTTATTTGTTGCGCTGGTTATTTCAGATTTAGAAGTGCTTGATTCGGAGGCTGCATTCTTCATCCTTTGACTCTTTAATGAGATGATGGTTTCTGGTATTCTCTGTTTAAGTTTGTGACATTCGTTCTTTATTTATTTATTATTATTTATTATTATTATTATTATTATTATTATCATCGTCATTATTATTATTATTATTATTATTATTTATCATTTATTATTATTATTATTATTATCATTATTATTATTATCATCATTATTATTATTATTATTATTATTATTATTATTAGGTAAGCTACAACTCTAAATAAAAAAGCAACAGGGAAAATATGCCCAGTGAGGAAAGGAAATAAAGAAATAAATAATCTACAAGAGAAGTAACTAACAATTAATATAAAATACCTTAAGAACAGTAACGCTAAAATAGACATTTCATTTATATAAACAATAAAGAGAGAATTATGTCACCTAGTTCAACATAAAAATTTTCGCTGCAAGTTTGGGCTTTTGAAGTTCCACCGATTCAACTGCCGAATTAGGAAGATCATTCCACAATTTGGTCATAGCTTTGTATGTGGAGAAACAGTGAGTATTTACTTATTTTTGTGATTTTTTATGGCTGGGAAGAAAGAGGGTACACGTGAATGTTGATTATGGCACTCCCAAATCAAACCACTGTTCTCAAGTCTTGGGTAGTGCCATAGACTCTGTATCATGGTCTTCCATTGTCTTGGGGTAGAGTTCTCTTGCTTGAGGCACAATATTCTATTTATTTTTCTTCCTCTTGTTATACTGAAGTTTTTTTTATATTATTTATGAAAGATTTATTTTAATGTTGTTACTGTTCTTGAATATTTTATTTTAATTGTTCATTACGTCTCTTGTTGCTTACCTATTACTCATTTCCTTTCCTCTCTGGGCTACTTTTCCTGTTGGAGCCTTTGGGCTTATAGCATCTTGCTTTTCCGACTAGGGTTGTAGCTTGGCAAGCAATAATAATAATAATAATAATAATAATAATAATAATAATAATAATAATAATAATTGTCAGGTGTGTGAGATACTTCGTATATACAATAAGCCTTCATAATTAAGACAATACTTATTTGCTTCCTAGTTTCAGATTCGCGTTAGCAGACAGTTGAAGATGTTACAAATACGTATCCTTTAGTTCTTTATACACAGGAAGTTTGAATTTTTACATGCGTGATACGATATTTACAAAATATTCCATATGATTGGCGGAATTGTCAACAACGCTTTCGTCCCTAATGCAAAAGAAAAACGTTCCCATAGAAAAACGGATTAAAAAATTGAAGAAAAAAACGGACTCTTCCGTAGTCACACCTGCAAGCTCTATCTCTTTGATATGCTCAGTAATTCGACTGACACCACTCTGCACGCAAATGTCATCAAGCGCACGCAATGGTGTATCGCTGGGTACTTTGATAAACAGTTTGAGTGACAAATTAATTTGCCGAATGTGGTGCAATCAAAGAAATGTTGCTGTTGATTAATGTGAGTTTCCCTTTTCCATTTTAACGAATTTAGTTGTAGGCGAAATAATGAAACGACCCGTATTTGTTATCACACACGCCTGCACACACACACACACACACACACATATACAGTATATATATATATATATATATGTGTGTGTACATATATATATATACATATATATATATATATATATATGAATTTAGATTTAGGCAAAATAATGAAACGACCACTATTTGTTATCACACTCCCCTGCATATATATATATATATATATAATATATATATATACACACATATATATATACACACATATATATATACACACACAGACACACACACCTTGAGGGTAAGTGGCTAAGTCACTGTCATACAGGTTTCCTGGACCAAGAATTGATTCCCGGCCGATCTCTGCCGCAGGATCAGAGACCCAAGGGGGATTTAATTTCATGTTAATAGCTTCTGGTTGGCTGTGGATTCCATTTCAGTCCAAAGAAACTGACATTACAGTGACTTACCACAAAGTTTCTTTGGACCGAGATGGAATCCACAGCCAACCAGAAGCTATAATCATAAAGATAATACATCCTTGGGTCTGTGATCCCGAGGCAGAGAGAATTCGGTATCGAAGTTTATGTGGCGTATATGAATATATGTATAAAAACGTTTAAATGTGTAAAAAATTATCACATATATATATATATATATATACATATATATGTATATATATATTTATATTTATATTTATATGCATATATATATTTATACTTGTATTTATATGCATATATATATATATATATATATGTGTGTGTGTGTGTGTGTATGTGCGTGTGTGTGTGCGCTTGTGAGCGCGCGTTCGCGTACTTACGTGAGTTCATTAATAAATGGGCAACTATGTGCATGCGTGTACAAAATGGCATTATCTTCTTTGTTATCCAGCTATTTTCTTTTAATGAAAAGTAAGTAATAGTAAAATCATTGATAAAAATAGAAATCGTTTAGCTTCTACGATACTTCCAAGGGACGATTAACAAGTATTTTCTTTCCTGTTCATAAAGTCTCCATTGTGTACACTAATTACACACAATGAATAAAAAAAATCCATATCTCCTTTCAGTATCGCTTTCTTTTATTTTCATGTGTATATTAATTCTCATACGTAATGAAGAAGATATATATTCTTAACACACTTATCTGCTATCATGGTGGAGATGGGTTTATCTAAGTCCAAGAACAGAGTTCTGAATTCGACAAGATTATGTACGATGGACTTGTAATAAACTTGAATCTCTCTCGATAGCGTGGCATAGTTTCGGCTAAGAGGCATAGGTTCGAATCTTTGCCCAGCCAGAAGCTATCATAAATGAATACCCAGAGGATATAGACTTCGATATTGAATACCGTTGTGGTTTATATATATATATATATATATATATAGTATATATATATATATATATATATATCAAAAGCCAGTAGGAAATAATAAAAAGCTTTAGTGCCAAGTGCTTTCGTGCATTTTAATACACTTCTTTAGGGTACAATTGTACCCTGAAGAGGAGTATTAATATGCACGAAAGCACTTGGCACTAAAGCTTTTTATTTCGTACTAGCTTTTGCTGTATATCAAGTCATGTGATCCTTGTGGCAGTAAAGCATATTATATATATATATATATATATGTATGTATATATATGCTTATATAAAAATATATATATACACACACACACACACACACACATATATATATATATATATATATTGCTTCTCCCTCCCTCATCCTAGCTAGATGGAGAGGCCATGGAGGCATGACTCACCCTTGTATCAGACCCTTTAGTCTATCTCTGATCTACATATTCTGATATCTTCTTTGCTTCAATTATAAAGAGTGAATCACTCTGAACAACTAATCTTATAAACCCCACATTCATAATTGCTTTTCTAAGCTTTTCAAGTCCATGCATAATACATGCTTTTTTGTCTTATAGTCTCAAACTCATCACTTAACTGTTTCATAACACTTGATCTACAAATCCCTCCTTGTCTAAACTCAAATGGCTCTTCCCTTATCAGCCCTTTTCTCTTCTACCTTTATAACCCAATAAAACTTCTAACCTGCATCTTTCTCGGTATGCTATGTAACATTAAATCCCTATAATACTGATAAATGTTTTATCACCTTTACCTTTAAACAACGGTATACCTATATCTCTCATCCAATCAATTGGAGCTTTTCCTTCTTCTAGGCAACCTTACAAACCTTCGTCAGCCACTCAATCACACCATCCCCATACCACTGCATCTGACTTTTAGTATAATTGAGCTACCACCTTTTTTTTATTCATTTTACATCCTCAATAGTCACCTCATCAAGTATTCTCACACCTTTTCAAACCCTTTTCACTCAAGCATATTTCAGTTATGGGTGTATTCTATCTTCCTCGTTCAAAAAATCCCTTCTGAACCCACGCCTGGTTTCACTTCAGACAGCATCTATATTATTACACCTTTTATTCTGAGATTCTGCTGTTCATCAATCTTTCCCTCGGTATTTACTTTCCTGTAGAACAACTTAGCTCATATTTTTTTCCTATTAGTTTCATCTTAACTACCTTCTCTATGCATATATCCTTTTATATACATTTGCAAGAATCTCTCTCTTTATATATATATATATATATATATATACAGTACATATCTATATTTGTTTCAACATAAGTTTTCCACTTAAGGTAAGTAACACTGGCAGGGTTGTTAATCCCCTACCCTTCATAAACTCTTGTTACGATAACAGCATTTTTCTAATTTCCAGGCGAGTAATTCTGTGTTCATCAAACCCTCCTTGTCCACGAGTCAAACCAGTGACTTTTCCCTTGGTAAGCAAGAATAAAACACATACATACATACATACATACAAACATATACATACATACACATTTTTTTTTTTTTTTTTTTTTTTTTAAAGATGGTAAAACCTAATCGCTTCGTTCAATCATTGAGGTCCATAAGATATTAAGGACGCCCCAAAATAAGAGGATGCACCATGTCCGCCCACTCGCCATAAGGGAGGCCCCGAGAGTGAATATGGCCCTAAGTGTTTTAGTATTGCGTGAGGACTCATACAAGAGATTCAAGTGTCACGGTGGAGAGATCTTGGTTACTTAAGCATATAATAAGCACTTCCGCTTGCCTGTTAGCCCGGCTCTCTCTCTCTCTCTCTCTCTCTCTCTCTCTTAGCCCGGCTCTCTCTCTCTCTCTCTCTCTCTCTCTCTCTCTCTCCTGTCCTACTGTTTTCTTTAGAACACTAACTCGTAAATCATAGTGAATGACGATGATTATATAATAGTCGCGGAAAATGTACCATGACGCCTCGCGAATGTGGAGAAAGGACTGACAAACCACGAACAGGTCGTTGAGAGAGAGAGAGAGAGAGAGAAAATTACAAGGATTATTTTATATATATATATATATATATATAGAGAGAGAGAGAGAGAGAGAGAGGGAGAGAGAGAGAGAGAGAGAGAGAGTTACAGGTAATATTTTGGATATATATATATATATATATATGAAGATATATATATATATATGAAGATATATATATATATATATATATGTATATGTATATATATATATATATACAGAGAGAGAGAGAGAGAGAGAGAGAGAGAGAGAGTTACAAGGATTATTTTGATATATATATATATATATATATACAGAGAGAGAGAGAGAGAGAGAGAGAGAGAGTCACAAAGATTTTGGATATCCCAAAGACATTTTGGTCCATCCACGGAGACTCCATTTGCTCTTGGGTAGAGCGAATTAGTTTAAACGTTTAGAGAGTTCTTATATTCTTGCCTAACTTATTCTTAGAGAGAGAGAGAGAGAGAGAGAGAGAGAGAGGGGGGGGGGAAATTAATGCTGAATGTTAGTACTTCGAAACACTACTCTTACTTCCCCCATCGTTAAGATAATCAGGCATGATTGCAGCGTCTATTTAAACATTTGCACTACTAAATGGCGTGTTGCAATTAAGACAAATGTGCTCACAACTGCATCACTGAAGCATTTGGCCCATATACGCAACGGAATCGCTGGGGGGGGGAGGAGGTTAACCGTTGTTGCAAGGTTCAAACACTAAACTAATGTCTCAGATAAAGTAGATTCTTAAAAACAGATGTTCATTTCGGCGTTGATTCATATAATAAACAAAATAATGATGAAATATGTATAGGAATAGATCAAAATTAAAAATAGCACTATTTAATGCAATGAACTTATTTCATGTTCAAGTAAGAAGCCATTAATCATGGATTCTTTGTGTTTACGCAAACCAACACTGACGATGTTACATTGGTGGATTCACCGAACATTGTGGATACACGAGGTTTGTGTACCATACTGCCCAACTGAGCTACCTTATTGTATCAGCAAGTGTATCCCTCTACATTTCCTTGTGAAAATTTAGTCAAAATTGTATTTATATTCTTACCTCTGAAGCGATGATCTGTACAAAATTAAATCTGATCTAAGTTTGTAAAGTTTATATAGAAAATATTTATTTTAATGTTGCTACTGTTCTTAAAATATTTTATTTTGCCTTGTTTCCTTTCCTCACTGGGCTATTTTCCCTGTTGGGGCCCCTGAGCTTATAGCATCCTGCTTTTCCAACTAGGGTTGTAGCTTAGCAAGTAACAATAATAATGATAATAATAATAATAATAATAAATATGTGAGGAACTGAAAAGTCTGTTAAAGACCCCTTTTCAATAAATGCCTACAAAAATAGTCGGTCAGCTTTGTGGCTCCAGCCTGGTATAGGCCTATGATTTCGAACAAACTTGAATCTATGCTATACAAACGAAGCTTTCACTTATGTTTGTTATTTTCATTTGCAGGTGACGCTGTTTTTAGCAAAATAGAAACTATTGGCAACACTGCCAGTGAAATAAAGTTGCTGAATTTGTAAATACGTGATCAAAAGCATTTTTATATCTGCGAAGTGCCGCATAGAAAAACATATTATTTGCTTAACATTACTTCGTAAAATTAATAAAAACACGAAGTGTTTACAAACTCAGCGAATTTGTTGTACAGACAGCTTTGCAAACTGTTTCTCCATTGCTAAACACACCGTTACCCGCTACAATGTTGCGCTGTAATCCTTAACTTTCCGCGAAGTGTACCGGAATTAATGAAGCCAACTGTACATACCTACCTACCTAATTTGTAGCTTCAGAAATACTGAAGGGATTAATTTATTTGTCAGCAGGAAAACGTACAGTTCAATCATTTCACTTATGAATGTAGTCTGATGAAATAACCCGAATTAATCCGAGTTCTCGTTTTGTTATGTAGTAAATTCAATCACTAAACCTATAGTTAATTTGAATAGTTTGACTAAGAAAAGGCCACTCCAAAATCAAACCATTGTTCTATGGACTTTCACTGTCTTGGGATAGAGTGTTCTTTGCTTAAGGTTACACTCGGGAACGCTATTATATCTTATTTCTCTTCCTTTTTTTTATAGTTTATATATGAAAGATTCATTTCAAAGTTGTTACTGTTCTTAAAATATTCTATTTTAATTGTTAACTACTTCTCTTGTTATTTCCTTATTTCCTTTCCTCACTGTGCTATTTTCCCCGTTGGAACCCTTGGGCTTATAGCATCCTGCTTTCCAACTACTATCGTTTCCAGAGGCCGTGTAATAGTATTTTTCCCAAATATCTAACAAACCGGCTTATGAATTTCCATGAAACTACAGCAATGAATGTTTCAAACATTGGCCTAATTTTTGGTGGTACAATGAATTGACAGATGTGCTTAATTAACCCGTTTACTCTTAGAAAAAAGAGGAATTTCTTCCCTTCCTTCAGAGTGTTTAGAAGAAGTGTTACTTAATCACGTAACTGTGACGCAGAGGTTCGTTCCCCCAACCCTCCTTCGGTGTTTACACCTATGGCTATCCTAGGACTTCCCCCCCCCCCCCACACTCCTTCTTGCCTTCTTTCCTTCATTCCCATTGTTATTAAGCTACCGAGTAAATCCCTGTTAGAAAAGACTGTGTACTGCACATATAAAATGAGCCGGAAGAGCAATAAAATGTTTTATGGTGGTAGATAATGATTAGATGGTTAACACAAATTATCAAACATAATAGAAGAGGTTTAAAACAGGGGTGTGGAATCGCACTGAGAGATATTCTACTCGGACTCCTACAAATTTTAGATTTGCGACTAAAAAATAAAATAAAATAAAAAAATAAAATAACAACATTAGTAGAAATAGAAAAAAAAAATTTTCTTTGAGAGTGATGATGAGTAAAATGCATAAGTGTCCAATTCTTTTTTTTTTTTTTTTTTTCATCCCTCATAAATCTATGGTTTCCAGCAATTGGTGATAACATTATTTTGGAAAAGCAAAGCTAATGAATACTTTGATACGAGTATATCAGCTTGGCATGTAGACAATGTCAATGGATTTCTCAAAGTAAGGTTGATTGGTTCATTAATTGAATTCTGGTATAATTCCAGTGACAAAGTCGCAATGATATTTGTCACATACCTTTTAAGTAACAAAAATAGGTACTGGTACTTATAACGTAAATAAATATATAAAACTATAAGTTGAAATATAATAAATCTTATGTATGAATGAACACATACACACACACACACACACACACACATATATATATATATATATATATATATATATATATATATATATATATATGATTTCAAAATTTATCAAATGGCCGATGTCAATGCCCTTATATGAAACATCTTTTAGAAGTCTACCTTCTAAAGAATTCAAGCTACTCTCTCTGGTGAAATTGATATGATAAATTATATCAAACAATGCTCTCTGTCATTTTCTTCCTGGCAATTGATGTATCGAGTAACCTGTGTTGTACGGAAGAATGAGTCCTACTGCTTAACCTAAAGAAAACTATATTTCTATTGCTTTACCAACACTTGCTTGAAGTGCGAAGTGTAGGGTTAGCATGGCTTCTTTCGTCTCCTGTCATAAGTCTCATTCTTGATCTTCAATGTAAGTGAGTGGGTAAGATATAAAACGTTGGTCTTGTGTTTAGGTAAAGTCTAAAGTCACGAATCACATTACCAGGTATGCTGAACTTTTTCTGACAAAGAATTTCGTATTGCTTGGGGTAGGTCATATGACAATTATCTATGGAGTTAAACAGGCGTTTAACAATTCGGGGGATGGGAGGTACACGGGAAGAAACGTTACAACAACGTCACTGAGGGACGTCATTACTTTCGCGAATGTGTGGTTGGCTAAGACTGGCTTTAGCCTCATTTTCACAAGTAAAAAAGTTAATTGAACGTAATTGGCAATGCACAGTATTTCCCAAAATTTAGGCCATTGTATGAAGCACTCCCTGCTTTGATATCATGGAAATCCATCAGTTATTTTAGGATATATTTAAAACAAACACTATTACACGGCCTCTGGAAACGATAGTAGGGTTGTAGCTTAGCAAGTAATAATAATAATAATAATAATAATAATAATAATAATAATAATAATAATAATAATAATAACGAAAACAATAATAATAATAATAATAATAATAATAATAATAATGATAATATTATTATTATCATTATTATAAAAGAGAGTACAACAGAAAATACAAGTGAGATCTAAGAATCAGGGAATGTGAAAGTCACCAAGCGTTGCAAGAAGGCCTTACATAACGAAGAAGCATTACATTAATTAACATAATGGCCTAAGTTCACCTGAGAGTTTGTAACTCTCCGGCTCACTTTCATTGACTTCTATTTGGAGAGGATTCCAGTGGCGTGACCTAAATTTGCTAATTTAGTCTCTCTCTCTCTCTCTCTCTCTCTCTCTCTCTCTCTCTCTCTCTCTCTCTCTCCTCTCTCTCTCTCTCTCTCTCTCTCTCTCTCTCAGACCGACTATCCAAGACTGGAAGATGCAAAATACACCGGAAGATGCATTAGCAACTCTCTGGTGGATATACGAGGTGCCTCACACTGAGGGACCTGGGGGAACCCAAACATAAAATAAGGCAAAATAAGGCAATAAGGCTGGCTCTCTCTCTCTCTCTCTCTCTCTCTCTCTCTCACACATATATGTGTATATATATATATATATATATATATATATATATATATATATATATATATATATATATACATATACACACAAAACACTATACCATGCAGTATAATGAAAACACGAACCCTAGAAGATACGTTTGTTTATGTCCAATTCTAGTTCAAGTAAATGTCTTAATCTCTGTTAACTGAATTCATTATTCTAATAGTATACAATTTAGTCAGTAAAGATATATTGAACAAAAACTATGCTGATAAAAATTTGTAAATAGTAAATACTGTATTCAGATCAAAAGATAATAAAGCTCCTATTATTATTATTATTATTATTATTATTATTATTATTATTATTATTATTATTATTATTATTATTATTATTATTATTATTAATCTGTTTATCTTTCTCTCTAGTATTCATTTTCAAAACCATCCTTACTGTCCTCCCTTCAGTTGAATTGGCTATCCTGGGGGTAGGCCTACTTAGTTTGCAGTAAAAGGAAATTTGACCTCGATTGGGTAAGCTAGTGACAAGGTGACACCTCGACAGAACATAGATACTGATGCTCTGTTTTGAAGGTTTGAAGGCCACTCATGAAGGGCAGAGGCAAGGGGCAGTAACATTGCCCTAGAGACTGGCCATATTACATATGATCAGCGCCCAAGACCCTTCTCCACCCAAGCTAGGACCAAGAAGGGCCAGGCCATGGCTGCTGATGACTCAGCAGATAGATCTATGTGCTCCCCCAAACCGACCATCCTTAGCTCACAAGGATGGAGAGGTTGCGGCATCCAAAGGAACTAACGAGTTTGAGCGGGACTCGAACTCCAGGCTGGCAATCACCAACAAGGACGTTACCACCATTTGGCATTATTGGCCTCTGGAAGAAGAAAGGAAGCTTGGATTCGAAAGAAACACCAAGTATTAATTGGTACAATGTTGTCTTTTTGAGTCGTGCAATCGGCTAATCAATAAAATCCTAATTTTCCTAAAGCTCTTTTGCTGTACTTCAAATTGACCTTGTCCGAAGACAGTTCAGCCTCTTACTCAGGTAGCTGCGCTAACACATTTTAAGATAATGAACTACGCATTATGAAAATTTGCCGAACTACCTACCTTCATAAGATGTGGTAAGAAATACAGAAACTTTTATGCTGAAGAAATTACTTTCAGAAATCATTATGAACATTAAACACCAAATAAGACCAAATGTAATAATCAAAATGTTGACTATTTGGTTGAAGCAATCCCATTTAATTCTTTCTATAATAATAATAATAATAATAATAATAATAATAATAATAATAATAAGAAGAAGAAGAAGAAGAAGAAGAAGAAGAAGAAACTCAGCCATCACAGAATTTCTAAAAAAATTAAATTTATTCATAAAGTAAAAAACATCCATCCCTCTAGAGTCTAGTTGCAAAAGAAACAACGATTGCCCAGACAGAAAACGGACAAGTTGGAGCGCAAGCTTCATGGAAAACGGGTTCTAACAAACAGCGATGGTGAGTGATGAATGTCAATGAGTTTTAAACAATAGCATCGCATCAGGCAGCAATAACACTTAGCGTACAGGTGTTCGCTAGAGAGAGAGAGAGAGAGAGAGAGAGAGAGAGAGGAGAGAGAGAGAGAGAGAGCAGGTGCACTTCACTAAAGATAAATCTCTGTGTTAGCAACTTGCAAGACGAGAGGTTGAATATGAAGTTACAGGTGAAGGGTAGATCTTTTTTTTTATCTAAGAAGGGCGTCATGGTACGAAGTATCTCGAATATAAAAGTAAGAAATAATCGGCAATAAGAATTTCGCTCGACGTTTAGGAAGAACCAAAACGTTACTGTTATTATTAATTAAATAACACATCTTGTGTACAAGAAACATTGAAAGATTCACTCTCAGCTACTTTTATGTGATGAATATACTTGTAACTTTACATTATAACCACAGTAAACGGGAGCACAGCGGAAATGATTCCTGATAAAGCCCCAAATGAACTAAGTCTCCACCTACTAGAGTAAAAAACTGAATTGGGTTTAGGGGAGATTAAACGCCTTCCTCTGTTTGGGACGAGAATGACACAAGTGCAACCTCAGCCGGTAACCTTCCCTATACAATAAAGAGCAACTATCTAGCTATACTACAATATATAATTTATATATATATATATATATATATATATATATATATATATATATATATATACACACACACAGACACACACACAATATATATATATATATATATTATATATATATATATATATATATATATATATATTATATATATATATCTTTCAGGTCACGCCCAGCCCTCCCTGTCCCTGGGTAGGTGGGAGAGGAAGAGGTCATACCATGGTGCGAAGCGGGTGCGTGAGTGTTTATATCCATCTAATTATTTAGATATTGTTTTTGACGGGCCGCGTAATACTAGTAACATTATACAAGCTCAAGGTTCGTGTACTCAGTGTGTGTATGTATAAATATATATTCAGTTTAAAACCGTTTCCCTTAACGATAGCTCCAGAACAGAAAACAGAACAGTGACTGCATAAATATTACAACCGCTGAATCATGGATGAACCCTTTTTGCATTATTCGCGTCATAAACCTACACAGAAAGACACTAAGCCAATTATCTTCACTTTATACCCCTTCTCCCAATTCCTTTGTTATAAGCATTTATGCCATGCTTATTAGGCTGACCTATTTATCCCTCCTAACACTTCCCTGGTATAAACTCCTACCAGCCTATCGTTCTCTATTTTCTCCACATGATGGAACCACTTACAACTCACTTATACACCTTTTCATCAATGGTAATCGTTTTAGAACTCTTAAGTAGTACTGTAATTCTAACACTTTATTCTTCTTACGCTGCTTACGCAAAAACGAAGTTCATCTCAGCAGCTCCAGCATTCTTTAAGGTGATTAATAGTCCATAAATATACTTCATTACCATGAGGGATAGTTGGCTTATCAATCCTTTTATTAATTCCCACCTTGGTTTCCCTTAATAATGGAAGTCTTTTTCCCAATTCTAGCAAATACCATACTACCTTCCGAGCTTCAGTTGCGTTAATATTACCCCTATTTAACCATTCAACTATTATCTGTTAATTTTCACTCAAATCCATATTCAGAATCCACTGCATCTATTCGTCCGCTACCACAGCCAAATTCTCTAATTCCTATTCCTATTTTGGTCTACCTTTGTAAGCAGCTGTTGCTCATTTTTACCATGAATTTTCTTCTCTTGGAAACACCTAATTCTTAAACTGGTTTTATCGGTTTCTCTTCACTATATCCACGTACATGTAATATAAAATGTCCCTTCGATAAGGTTTTCCAACAAATAACAGTCATTCCCCATTACCATCATTTATGAATTAATTTCTCGGATTTTCGCATCACTCACTCATAACGAGATTAAACAGCCACAGTGACATCAACCACTTTTTCTCAGTCTGGTTTTTACACCAAAACGTGTCACTCTCCCATGTAGAAAATTTTAGAATTCTTATATGAAATAGTTGCTCTGTACCTAGGCAAATGTTTGCTGAAGGTAGAACCAATTCTTTTACTCAAATATCTAACAGGAAATATCTGCAAACGTTCTGCAGTCTTCTAATGGATTCCACGTGGACCATAAAGGTGAAAAAAAAAAACTCCAATTTCATATAAGAATTCTGAAATTATTGCACAGACACCAAATAGCTCTTCTCTGTTGAATTTTCGAATCTCTTTTAATTAAATAACGATTGCCCAGGCTCAATTATCAATTATCCTCTGCAACCCCTATATTGCTTAAACCGGTTTTTGCCTCAAAATTTTTTTTTTGAAACTTTGAAACTATTCTTTCGCCTGGTCATTATTCTTTGGACTTCTTGGCTGACTTATTTTACTTACCTCCATATCTACGTCAAGTTTTCTAAATTTTGTTATGGAGAGTTTATGTTGCACACTTTATGGTTATATAAACTTAACTCATTTTTAGTGCTAGAATTATTCTTTTTAATAATTATTTGTTTAAAAAAAATTTCAAAGTTGTTTCTTCTAATGTTAATTTTTGTCCTTAACCTTTAAAATGGAACGAGACAAGAAACGTTTTCCGATATAAATTATATATATATATATAAAATAAATGTCATCTTTACAAACAGGCATTTATAACAGCTTCGAGTTCTTGGTCGGGCAGAAAATATTTATTATGAATTGGAAATTTTGCTTGACCGTGACCTTGACCTTCCAAAATTTAATCACTTGCAGCTTTTTACATAAAAGTTAATCCCTGCAATTTCATTAATCTACGATTAAAATTGTAGCCAGGAAGCTGTTCACAAACAAACAAACAAACACAAACATAAAAAAACACACAAATAAACACACAAACAGGAGCTAAAACATAACCCCTTTCCAACTTCGTTGGCGGAGGTATTTAAAGGAATATTCCATTGAGTGTGAGATCCCGCGACAAATCGAATTCGATATTAAAGGGTATTTATGGTTTATTTGAAAAAATGGAAATAACGAGTATTAGAGATAAAATTGTAATACATACACAAGTACATAAATACCAAATGCAGCTGTTTCTATTTCACTGCAGGACAAAGGCCTCAGACATGCCTTTATTCATGTCTGGGGTTTGCCCAGTTTTCATCACCAAGTTGGCCAGTGCAGATTGGAGATGGTGGGAGATCTTTGTCTGATTACTCACAGCAAACCAGTCTAGTATAGGTGGGCTGACTAGTACAGCTTAGATGATCATACCAATACGTAAACCCTTTCACCACGTTAAGGTATCCCCATTCAGAAAGGGATATATATATATATATATATATATATATATATATATATATATATATATATGCATATATATACATATGTATATATATATATACATACATATATATACATACTTATATATACATACATACATACACACATATATATATATATATATATATATACATACATATATATATATACATATATATATATATATATATATATGTATGTATGTATGTATGTATGTATATGTGTATATATATATATATATATGTATATATATATATATATATATATATATATATATATATATATATATATATATATATTAGTTTAGATGGTTATAAATTGCAAAAGTTCGGGGGAAATTAGAACAAAATGGGAAAAAAAGGAAATAAAATAAAGATAATAAAAGGCAAGGACATCTTAATGATCATGGGCCTTATACCAAGGACACTGGTCTTTTATGTTGAATATTGTGACGTTTTCGTCCTTTACTTCTGATATTTAC
The DNA here is from genome assembly GCF_036898095.1 of Palaemon carinicauda. NCBI lineage: Eukaryota > Metazoa > Arthropoda > Malacostraca > Decapoda > Palaemonidae > Palaemon > Palaemon carinicauda. The sequence continues at coordinate 107,041,109 of NC_090747.1, read as the reverse complement.
TCAGCAGGAATAATGTTACAATTTCACGTAAATGAGAAACAAAATTACATATAACATAAAATGTCCCTTCGATAAGATTTTCCAACATATATGAATTTTTCCATAATAGAAGATCTATCTCATTTACGATTCCTCAATTTCACATTCAAACAAATAAAACACCCACATTGAAAATAATGTGAATCTGAAAAGCCCAAAATAAACATTTGGAAATTTGATTGGAATCAAATATTAAGTATAGCCAATAAAAACAACAGCTCCAAAAAAAGAATATGTTTAAAGTTGTGACATTCTCCATCATTATGTTTAGTAGAAAGCGATGCAAATAGATTTATTACTGTGTTTAATATAAATATTATTTTCATTCAAGCGAACAAGATGCAAAGTTTATGAGGGTCATTTCAAAACACGACATGAAAAACTTGTCGCAAGAACTGCTGGTATAAACAACATCATTTGAGAGAGAGAGAGAGAGAGAGAGAGAGAGAGAGAGAGAGAGAGAGAGAGAGAGAGAGAGAGAGAGAGAGAGAGAGAGAGAGATTGCTAAAAGGAATGAAAGTAAAGAGACATCAACAATCTTCGTATCAGATGAATCCTTCACATTTCCATTGATTTTATCCATCTACAATTGACGGCCCGAGAAAGATACTCGAAGTTCTACACGATAAATTTACATAGCGAGGAAGATTCTGTAGCCTGGAGCGCCATATTCAAAGGCAGGCAGGGGAAAAGTGGGGAGAATATTTATCATTTGGTTTTATAAAAGGTTCCGTCATTCTTGCTGAAAGTCTAGTTTTGGTACAACTTTTGCTTGCAGATTAAAGTTTTATTTCTTACAATTAAAATCATGTTTAATTTTTATCCTCCTGTGATTTATGTCGTTATAAACACACAGATTAATTATCTATCTATCTATCTATCTATCTATCTATCTATCTATCTAAATAAATGGTAACATTACAAATTAAGCTGATATTCTTGGTAAAGATGGAATATATATTACACAATACGCTCATACGTCTTTCGTCTTGGAATCACTGCGAATGTTACAAATAAAGTTGCAACAATTATAAGGATTTTAAGACCGTATAAATTAGAACAATTGAATAAAAAATATATATGCATATATATATAAACATATATATATATATATATATATATATATATATATATATATATATATATATATATATATATATATATATATATATATATATATATATACTTCACGTACATAATAATCATGCCAATTCGTGAAAATATAAAAAATAAAATAATGAAAACGTGTAAAACACATTTAACTAAGAGTATTTATGTACAAAGATAAAGACAATAAGTATATAAATAGCACATATGCACAAACATACGTATCTTTAAAAAAAATAAGGCCACAAGAACATATTTTGCCCGTATCTGTCAGTGCGTATACGTAATTTTACATACATGAAGGATGAAAAATTCAGTGATTTTAAATCACATTTGCGATTACATAAGGAAGAAAACATCAGTAGAATATGTTTACAGACACACGGGGGGAAATGTGTTCGCATACACACGATCACTTATACATGAAAGGCAAAACTTCATGCGTTCATATACATACATCCATATTCACAAAAAGAACAGTTTGCATACGTTCACAGATGCATGTGGGCCAAAGATCTGGTTACCGTTTATCATTATGCATACATTCATAAACACTTGCTTGGGAAAACATACGGCGTCAAAATAATCCCCTTTCACAAATTTATTAAAAAGGACAAAGATTCAGTAAACGTACACTCGCAGACAAATGTGTGGGAAGCATCTGTTGTCAGTATATACACGTTTGCTTATATTAAAACATACAACAGCAAATGCAGCCGTTTCTAATACCGTGCAGGAGAAAGACCTCAGACATATCAATTTATGTTTGGGGTTTGACCAGTTTTCATAACAACGCTGGCCAGTGAGGATTGGTGATGGTGGGAGATTTTCGTCTGATCTCGAACAACAAACCAACCTAGTATGTATAGGCATGACTAGTACAGCTTTGCTGATCATGGTGATACGCAAACCTATCACCACGTTAAGGAATCTATGCTATGAAAAGGATATCAAAACATATGGATCCATATATACAGGTTCCAATACTCATATGAAACATACTTATTTCCTGTGTCCTGTCACATAATTTTAAACTAAAAAAAGGACATCACATCCGGTGTCCATGTCCTCTCCTCTTCTTCCTTGCACCAAATTTATAGAGGTGATTTTCCAAGAAGGTTAAACTTGCTTATCGCTGTGGGTGGAGATCAGTGTGGGCGGGAGGAGGGGGGTGGGGTGCGATTGTCAGACAGTGTGGGAGGCGATGGGCGAACCCAGGTGAACTAAACGAAGAAGAAAAAATGGCCACCCAAAATTACGTAATAGCAATATTTGGCTTCGCTGCTTTTAAGCGCCTGGCAAATTTTAGCTTTTCGTATTTTTTTCACATTTCTAGAAGTTGAAATTTTGTCTCTAATTCCTTTATATATATATATATATATA
>NC_090747.1:107028580-107033580 GCF_036898095.1 Palaemon carinicauda | reverse complement strand
CAAATGCAGACAAGAAATCACGAACAATTGCGGAGGAGTCGCAAGACCTTTGGGGATATCGGGACAGAGAGAGAGAGAGAGAGAGAGAGAGAGAGAGAGAGAGAGAGAGAGAGAGAGAGAGAGAGAGAAGACTAAATTGAAAAAAACACATTGGGACATTGAAGAAAAGCGGAATTCGGAATCAAAACAAGGGAAAAGAAAACTATATCGTAAACAGAACAAAAGGGAACGAAACAAATAATCACAGTCATCAGTAACGTCAAATGCGGACAAGAAATCACGAACAATTGCGGAGGAGTCGCAAGATCTTTGAGGATATCGGGACAGAGAGAGAGAGAGAGAGAGAGAGAGAGAGAGAGAGAGAGAGAGAGAGAGAGAGAGAGAGAGAGAGAGAGAGAGAGAGAGAGGACTAAATTAAAAAAAAACATATTGGGACATTAAAGAAAAGTGGAAAACTGAATCAAGGGAAAAGAAAAATATACTGTAAACAGAACACAAGGGAACGAAACAGTTAGGAAAGAGGAGAGAGGGGGAGAAAGAGGAATTGGATATAGAAAAAGGTAAAGTAAAGGAAAAAAGGAAACAGCGAAAAATAAGGGCTTAAAGGAATATGAGAAACAAGAATAAATAAACCGAAAAGAAAACCTTGCTATAGAACAACAAAATGGAAGGAAAACGTTGGAGAAGAAGAAAGGAAACGGTAGAATAGAAAAAAAGGACAAAGAGGAAGAACGAAAGAAAGGAAGGAAGATAGAGGAAAGGCATCCAGCACGAAGAGAAACAGGTTTTTCTCCTCGCTAGACGCGACCCAATTATGAGCACCGAAGGAATGGAGTCGTCCGTTTATCTCACTCGGATCAATTTCTACATTATATTTGGGAGGTCATTTGAATAACAACAGTAGTAGTAGTAGTGGTAGTAGTAGTAGTAGGAGAGAGAGAGAGAGAGAGAGAGAGAGAGAGAGAGAGAGAGAGAGAGAGAGAGAGAGAGAGAGAGAGAGAGAGAGAGAGAGAGGTTTTATGTCTGATGCTAGCCGTCTTTCGCACATCTCACACGACGGTTACTGCAATTTCATCTGTAAAAAAGGTTTGACCAATTACGTCACTTTCTCCTTTTGGAAATGGCAGACTAGATAAACAGACCAAGGGGAGGTCGTAAAGCAAAAAGATCCAGGTAAAAATGAGATACAAAAAAAAAAAAAAAAAAAAAAAAAAAAAGAATTGTAAGATTCCAGAGGACCTGTGGTCGTCTCTTCAGTATGCAGCTCAGATCTCTGGGATGTCTTCTTTTGGTGTTCAGGTCAGCGGGAGGTCAGATCAGCTTCCGGTGACGTGGCATTGGTCATGCACGTACAAACATACGCACATAAATACAAACACACACACATTCATGCATGGGCGATCGCGCGCGAGAGCGGACAACTGGATCTACCGATTTGGGCAGAGTGACAAGGAAGACTTGTGCCTCTTTGATTATTCAAATGAAGTCGACAGGTCGTAGGTCGCCATTTCCGGTGTGATGGAGAAGCAGAAAAAGAGGTTATGTAACTCAAGTTTTCAGTCACGTCTGATACGCATTTCAGTCCTTGGAATTCTTAGGAGTCTTCGAATTTTATTTCTTGGTGATTCGGAGTGGGAGAGGAAAATAAAATGTGAACGGTAAATAAACTAGACTTTAAATTTGCAGGAGTTAAGTGACACAATTCCTAGCAAGAAGAAGAAGCAGAAGAAGAAGAAGAAGAAGAAGAAGAAGAAGAAGATATTCTACCTTCCATCGGACATATTGAAATATGTAGAGTGGCAAGTTATCAACACTAACTTCTGAAGAAAACGAAACTACAATTCGAAAAACATATATATAGCTTTTACCGAAAAAGTCACCAAAAAGAAGCTATAAAACAAACCCAAGTTCTTTATATAAAAACCTATTCTGGAATTCTAAATAATTGCCAGTAAGGTCCCTTTGATTACTTATTACTCGAGAGGAACCTTGATCCATGTACACATAGGTAAACGCAAGTCTCGGATTCTATTTTTTGCAGTTGGTCACTATAGCACCCAGCCAACACGTAAAAGGAATATATTTTTATCAAGTAACTCTACACTGTTAAAAATTTGCATGAAAAAAATACGGTAATTGCCTGGCAACATTTATTCCAGGATTTACACCGTTTTTAAAACGGAATTATTGGCGTAAATGAGTGATATTACGGTCATCAACCTGTAAAATATAATAACTAAGTAAGGTAAAATTACGGTCGTCTGTATTTTACTGAAATACGGCAGAGAACAGTATATTTTTACGGAGATTTTCCGATTAAAATCACGTTTTTTCAACAGTGTATAAGATTTCAAATGACTAATTTTCAACATTAAAGGTTATAGGCGTCTGGTTTCAGTCATAGTTTCCTCAGAATAGATGTTCACCAGAACGTCAGCCGGGCAATCCCAAACCACCAATGCGGTGCCCAACCATAGCAGTGGCCTCCCCAGTAAACAATTTAAACTCACGGTCTCAGGCAAGGATCGATCTGCTGCCATGTGAATGCTAAGCGAACACGTTACTAGTGTACTAGTCAGGGAGATAGTATTTTTCAGAGAAGTTGCTAGGATCAGACACTGCGGTAGCCCAAGAATATTGAGTTTCTTGGGGCCAAATGAATACAAAACAGACAACTGACCACTTGTCGCTTACGGTTTAAAACAAAAACACTCGTTAAAAGGTTTCATGTTATAGCTACGCTAAAATAGTCATGCCAATATGCACAATGGATAATCAAACAAAAACGTATATTATTTAACGTAAATCGAATGTGTTCGGGATCTTACTGTTTATAAAATTAAATCTCACTTGCTGCGAATCTACCTCACACGATCCCTGTCCATTGATAAATGTTTTATTTGAGCGAAATATCTTTAATAAGAATTTTGCTGGAAGTCAGTTTTTTCACAATGCAACGATAATGTTCTTTATAATACAATAAAATAGTAGAGATAAATCTGTCAACGGCTAAGCTAACGTATCATCGTGCTCCATCTGATTGCTTAATAAGAGGCTTAAGATGTAAATTAGGAATGTTAATGATATATTATTTTACATCAAGATGCAAAGTGTAAACACGAAAGATGTATGTACGCTGTTTAAAATTTGCCGAAAAAAAAAAACAGTAAAAATCCTGGAATAAACGTTGCCAGGCATTTACAGTTTTAAAAACGGATATATTGACGTAAAGGAGTGATATTACTGTCACTAACCCGTAAAATATAACAACAAAGTAGAGTAAAATTACGGTCACCTGTATTTTACTGAAATACGGCTGAGAACAGTATATATTTTAGGGAGAATTTCGCATTAAAATTACGTTTTTCTTAACAGTGTAGATGTAGGTGAATTATAGACATGAAAACAAGGGTAATAACACATTGCACATTACAGCTATTGGTTCAGAGGAAGAGTTTTCATGAGAATATATTTTTTTTTTCTTTAGCTTAAATTTGCATTGCATCTTCTGTACTTTTATGGAAAGTGTTAATGAAGACGCACTTTATTTATTACCATACCATAATCGAAGGGAAATTATAGAGATAAGTAAATGAATAACTTATTAAACTTGCCTCATAAACCAAAAAGGTCACTGACACATATAAATCATTGGCTAAACTAAACATAATTGATCATAAGAAAGTAAATAATTAATAGCTGGTAAATACGTGGAAGGTAAGGATGGTGAAAGTAAATAGATATTAGTATATTCAAGTAACTCTCGAAATACACAATTATATTGCATGTTATACATTAATGTATTCAATACAACAGTTCTACATTAGCATTTGTTATATATATATATACATATATATATATATATATATATATATAATATATATATATATATATATATATATATATATATATATATATATATATATATATATATATATATATATATATATATATATTACATCAAATATTCTACACGGGATTATTTTACACAAGCACACTAATATTAAACAAGAAACTATTATGCTTTGCATGCATCGATCATTACTTATGATACAACAATTTCATAGAATATAACTTTTTCTTTGGCAGCATACTAAATTTAGCAAATGTCTTCCATTTGAAAAGTTTTTTTTTACCCAAATCATCTATTCTAAACAATATACATTTATTCTGGACAATATCCAATCCATCATTGCAGTAGCAAATGGGGATACATTTCATAAAGTACATTTCCAGAATAATAAAAAAAAGAAAAAAAAAAAAAGTGGAAAAAGATGTTCTCTTGAAAAAAAAACTAGCACAGCTAGCCCAAGTGATTCCTCCATTTCTGATCCAGGAAAAATATGAACTTTTCAAAGAAAAGGCGAAATCACTTGAAAGATATCATCGCACCAGACCGGTTTGCAGTCTCGGGAGACCGGAAGACGCTCATGGGTCTAGGGAGAGGTGGCGAGGGCATGGAAGGAACGACGCTTTAGGAGCTAGAAGTGGAGGAGGAGGAGGTGGAGGAGGAGGAGGTCGGAATTCCTATTATTAGATGTCATGCAGAAGACAGCGCATGTGTGCACGTAATCATTATTCAATGTGACCCAATACAGGAGTAAAAAAAATTAAAGAAAAAGTATATTAGATCTGAACTTTGCGAGGCAAAGTTGAAATTTAAAAAGCAATTGGCTGTTTATATACTTGTTACTACCATGAGCTTTCAAGTTTCTTTTTTCTTTTTATTGATGTTATATCTTTTTATTTTAGTAGAGACAAAACCTCTTGGTGTAAAAATACAAACGGACCTCAAAATGTTGATGTTAAATCAGGAGGCCCATAGCTATAACTATATCTTCCAGGCTACTAAATTAACAATTTGTTTTTGACAAATGATTACCCTCGTCAACGAAATTGGAAGGAGGTTATGTTTTACCCCCTGTTTGTGTGTGTGAGTTTGTGAACAGCTTCCTGACCATAATTTTAATCGTAGAGTAATGAAACTTGCAGGGATTAAT
>NC_090747.1:107008580-107018580 GCF_036898095.1 Palaemon carinicauda | reverse complement strand
GAACCTAAATCTATTTAAACTCTAAAAGGATAAATAAAAGGAGATTGATGTTTATGGACGTCTCTTAGGTAGTGCTTATGACCGGAGATAACGATAAAAAAGGAAGAAAAATAATTAAGGGAACGAGGCTGATTTCATTTGATGTTAGAAACATCAGGGATACAGATAAGAATGGAAAGTTAAAATTCGACTCCTTCAGGAAAATGAGATAAACTTTAATAAAGAGACACAGTTCACAGGTATGAATGATAAATACAACACTGAGCTATATAAAGGGCTATGAAAGAAAATTTAAACTGTAGGTAACAAGAAAGGTCAAATTTGATAATCGACAGGTTTGGAGAAGTTTAACATGGTATTACACATCCCTAACACCAATGTTTTGCCGATACAAATTTAACTAGTCCTCATAGGATGCTCAAATAATCAGGACATATCCCACATGGCTAGTTTAATCCTACACCAGTAGAGAATTCAATAGATTTCTTTTGAGTTACTGAATATCAAGATTTTGTTATTATGCATCATCATCAAAACATTACTATCAAAACTAGAGGGGCACTCAGTAGAGCGCAGACCTCCGCCGCAGCAGCTTATCTCTCGACCTTTTTCTTGACCTTGACCTTTGATCTTCACATGTATTAATTGGCGTGTATTTTTATACACTCAAATACGAACCACGTTTGAAGTCTCTGTGACAAAGATGTCCAAACTAATGGCTGATTACGTGGTTTTGAAATTTTGCTTGACCGTGATCTTGACCTTTCAAAATTTAATCATATCCAGCTTTTTACATAATGGTTAATCCCTGCAAGATTCATTACTTTACGATTAAATTGTGGCCAGGAAGCTGTTCACAAACAGATGGTAAAACATAACCTCCTTCAAACTTCGTTGGCGGAGGTAATACTCCGGCAAGATAAAGTTTCATGCCTCTCAGGTAACAATGAATACGTAAAGACGTTTAGCTTAAAAAGGACAATCTTTCAGTTAAGATTATTTAACGTGAATTTTCATAGGGTTCTAGAGATTAATATACAAGTAAATCAAGAGCACAAGATATGTTCCATTGAATTTGTGGGAATCAATGATTTCATGAAGGCAAACCAGAAAGTGATTGATTGTATTCATTTATCAGGTTTGCCTTTTATGAGATTTTAAAAAATAATTTCAAGAATTTCATCACTGATGTGTTACGCTTAAGATTTTGGTTCATTTGACGGTAAGCAAAAATTCTAATAACCTACAATGAAACATTATTGGTTTATGAAAACATATTTGGTCAACGCGTATAAAAATCGATTTCCGTGTTTGCCAAGAGTGCAGGAAGCGACTGTCAGTCAAAGTAAGACACTTAAGGGAAAAAGTAATTATGCAATTTTTTTATGAAAGAAATCTTTCATGGGTCTCAAGTCATTCATCTGGCAAGTAGTTTTGTCTTCTTTAACTTTATGGAGTGACTTTAATCACATGTAATTGAAGCAATTATTTTAGTATCTTAATTTTGTCCTTATCACTGAAGAAAGAGGTTCCTTAGGTATATGTCCTATATGTATGTCAAAATCTTTAAGAGAATCCGTTTATGGTTTTATGCTTACTGCTCATCATGGGTTCCATTTCACCTTTAAATTAGGAAAGCTTCTTTGATCAACAATACCCAAGGACACACATACGTATACATATGTATGTATGTATACATACAAATATATATACATATATATATATAATATATATATATATATATATATATAATATATATATATAATATATATATATATATATATATATATATATATATATATATATATATATATATATATATATATATATATATATATATATATATATATATATATATATATACATACATACATATTGATATGGAATTTTTAATAAACTGCAGGAATAATCATGCATTCAAACAGGTTTAAAATAAAACTATAAATTTCGTCCTATCAATAATCCTTACACCAAATAGAGTATGCAAAAAATGCAACCCCTTCAACCTATCTTTTTTTTTATATTCCCATTAACATCCACAATTTAATTTCTTAAAGGAAAGGTGACACAGCATTCCCTTCTTACATTCCAAACCTGGATTTGTCCTGCTATCTTGTTGCGCTTATTATGTGATTCTTCTCATTTTCTCATCTTACAATCACCTTTCATATCTACACTTGAAGAACTATAATAATCAAACATTTGCATTCCTCCTGCATCCACATCAACATTTACTGTTCTATCTACCTGGTTTCCATATATCACCATTATCTTGCCCTTGCTTATATTTACTTTCAGCTTTCAATTCTTACAAACAATTTGAAGCTAATCATCATCATCATCTCCTACGCCTTTTGACGTAAAGGGTCTCGGTTAGATTTCCCCAGTCGTTTCTATCTTGAGCTTTTAAATCAGTGCTTCTCCATTCATCATCTCCTACTTCACGCTTCATAGTCATCAGTCATGTAGGCCTGGGTCTTCCAACTCTTCTAGGGCCTTGTGGAGCCCAGTTTGGTGAATTAATCTCTCTTGGGAAGTACGAAGAGCATGCCCAAACCACCTTCATGTACCCCTCACCGTGATTTCATCCACATATGGCACTCGAGTAATCTCTCTTATAGTTTCATTTCTAGTCTTATCCTGCCATTTAACTCCCAGTATTCTTCTGAGGGCTTTGTTCTCAAATCTACAAAATCTGTTGGATATTGTTTCATTGTCATACCACGACTCATGTCCATATAGTAACACTGATCTCACTAAACTGATATAGTCTGATTTTTATATGTAATTCAGACGATTTGATTTCCTAATTTTACTTAACCTAGCTAGGCTAAGTAAAATTTGGAAAAAGCTCATCTACAAATACTGCAATTTCTCTTCAGTATTCTCAATTAGCTCAGTCACATCTCCAAACAACCATTCCACAATTGCACATCATGTTCTTTTCCCACAAATTTGCATCACCATCCAAGATTTCCTTTGACCACTCGAATCTCACCATCCTTAAAGATGTTGAACGACCATGGAGAAATAAAAGATCCTAATCTCAGATCCATTTTCACAGCAAACTATCACTCTTCTGCTAAATATAATCGAAATAAATTTTTAGTTTCTATCAAAAAGAATGTAGCTTTCAACTACCTATCGCCTATAAAACATCGCACATTCTCAGCACCCTCAACATTACTTCTATAATATTCTATTAAAATCCTTTTCTATGCACCTTGAACATTACCTCTATAATATTCTAATAAGAGCCTTCTTTAGTCCACGTATATTATACATATTTTAACTTTTTATTCAACTTTTCTAATGACTTTTCCTAATAAATGCTCGATTCAAACCTCTTTTCAATTGTCTAAACTCTTAGTTCAAATTAAATCAGCAGTTAGGTCTGCCGGTTAATGCCAATAATGCCTGCCGGTTCTTCTGGCTTACATAAAGTATATCTATGCTTATATATTGCTGCTTTCATATATCGATGATATAACAAAATCAAGAGACAATGATTGTTTTTTCACACCCACCATCGAACTACATCTTCTGTTTTGCCATAATGCATATATTTCACAAATAAATTTTTCATCAAAACGACAGAATTTTTCACTAAAGCTCATCTTGGGAGGTTTGGAGACAGCAATACAAGTCTAAATATCCTAAGGATATACTTCTTTTTATATTTTCCAAGATTGTTTACATAATCGTAATAAAGGAATCATAACTCCACCCTCACTTTGGCAATAAAACGAATAGAGTAAAGACTCCTTCTTCCCTTAAGGAAGGTATTATCATTTCCTATTTTTATAAAGTTTTGTATCACAGGTGTCGTAAAAGAACAGGACTGGACCGGGAGTCCCTCCCCATCTCGTTCAAAGACCTTGGAATCTCATGGTGAAGGATCATTGTTGCGCCAGCGTTGAAGTCTCCTTCGGGTACCTCCATAAGAAGTCGAGGAATGCCTTTTGGTTCATTGTCCCATACCTCTTGCTAAAAAAGGCAGCCATCAAAAAGACTTTTGGTCTTCATCTGGCATTCCGTGGACAACGGCTGAATAGTCGAGGTCTTGACCTCCCTGGGTTTCTTTACGGCTTTTTTTACAAGAAGAACCACGTGCTTCTTTTTCTTTCTCTTTTTCTTATGTCCTACTCACTGGACAGCTTAGGTTGTTCGAGGGATGTCGGTGAACGAATGCATGGGTGAATGACATGGTACGAAATCGGTCTTTAGAATTAAATATAAATGGTGATACATTGACAGATTTATTGCAACTAAATAAAAATAGAAAAGGAAACATTTTTAACTTGCATTTTCCTATATGTGACACAGATTTGATAATTTGCATAACACCGTAAAATAATGAAAACGAGGAAAAACTTATTGCTTTACAAATTTCGTTCAAATACAAAAGTCAACCAAGTTGTTCTTGTTCAGCAGTTCTTAATTATTACTTAATTAATGTTATATTGGATAAAGCGATTTCTATATCCACATCTCGACTATCTGTGAGGTCTGCTGTCACCCGGCCCCCCAAAAAAGACACCTAGATTTTGCACAATAGACACCAGACGGGGTAAGCTTTGCTTACACCCGCATGCCACGCGCGTTTCATCGAATGTTCAAAACACTGACTAATGTCAAGATGAGGAAACATGTAAATCTGACAAATGACTTTTATAAATGTTACTGAATAATGTATACAAACGAACAATCAAAATAGAATATGCAGAGGGAGGACGTGGACATTATTTATTATCGAAGAGAAACGCATCAACGATCGTAAGCAGGAAAAGAAAAATCAAGAATGCTAATGCATGCCAAATAAGTTCTGCCTTGGCCTTGTAGAAGGTAGAGTTCAGAATTTTAATGTACGAGAACATTAACAGGCCCCTAAACCTCCTTTTTTATTGCAAAGACTTTAAACCAGTACGAAGATAAACACCAAGGGTGTTGAAGACTTTTGAATCTGCTGACTTATCGCTCATCAAAGTCCTAACATGGATAGATTGTGATAAATGTCGACGCATGACATGGAAGTGCCTGATTGAATGTGTTGAAAATGAACGTTGAGGATCATATTTCAACATCATAAAGTTCAAACGATTTTCTGCTAGATACCAAGTTAGCGGAAACAAAACAAAAGAAAACAAACAAGAACATTTGGCTTATGTAAAACACCTTCCAAAAACATCGTCCTTCCAGAGTTACAACGATTTTCTGTCAAATACCAAGTTAGCAGAAATAAAAACAGAACATTTGGCGTCTACAAAATACCTTCCAATAAGTTCGTTTTTTCAGAAAGTTACGTTCCAGTGTCCGTCAAAATATAAACACTTGTCGTCAATCAAGGAGAAATATGTATATTTAGTTACCAAAACGCAAGGGAATTGTGTAAAAGGTATTTTGGTCTCTTGACTATGGAGTATCTGATACAAGGCTGAGCAGTCCAAGATGTGAGTTGGCAAAGACAAATTACAATATTTGTAAGCATTGATAAAATATGAAATATTTGCGAAAACATTCGATATATGTAAAGATACACATAAACACATATAAAGTATATATATATATATATATATATATATATATATATATATATATATATATATATATATATATATATATATATATATATATACACACACAGAGACCCATGCTTGTTAAAATTAGAAAAAGGGACTCTATGACATGTTACTCTCTCCATTCTAAACAAGAATTTGAGGATGAAGATATTATCTAATGCCTTATCTATTATACTGAACCATCCTCTACGATTAATTGACTACCAGGTACAGGGATCATTGCTTTTCTCTCCATAAATGTTTAAAAGAGTACAAAGGGAATAAAAAGTTATACATATATGTACACATATATATATATATATATATATATATATATATAATATATATATATATATATATATATATATATATAATATATATATATATATATATATATATATATATATATATATTTCTTCAAGTATTCTTTTACCTCTCTCTTTAATCTAAAGAGAAAATAAAAAACTTCGAAATATATATTCCAGTAACCAAAAAACGAAGCATTCTGGAGCACAGCAACTTCACTAAATAAAATATGATATTCGATATCAGTGTTCAGCTCATTTGTAGCATCAGATACCTTTCATTTATCAGTCTATCCAAAGAACAAATGCCAGCAGTTGTTGCAGTCTCAACAAGGCAGCATCTTTGATTAGTCGAGTGAATTATTATTATTATTATTATTATTATTATTATTATTATTATTATTATTATTATTATTATTATTATTATTATTATTATTATTATTACTACTTGCTAAGCTACAACCCTAGTTGGAAAAGCAGGATGCTATAAGCCCAGGGGTCCCAACAGGGAAAATAGCCCATTGAGAAAAGGAAGCAAGGAAAAATAAAATATTTTAAGAACAGCAACAGCATTAAAATAAACATTTCCTATATATAACAATAAAAACGTTAACAAAACAAGAGGAAAAGAAATTAGATGAAATTGATAGAACATAATAGAATTGTAACCCCTACCATCAATGTAGTTAGTTAGGAAGTCAGGTCACATCAGTTAGCTAATCACTCAACCGACCAAATATCTAATCATGATATGTATAATTCAATCACTTAATGCCTGATTAGATCATAAATATAACATAATTAACTTAAGAGTGAGTCAGATAAACGATCATTAACTTGATAAGTTGGTTGATTAATCAGATGGAAATAAATGAGTTAATCCGATCATTATTAATTAACGAACACCTGAATAATAATAAGGAAACTGTTCTCTGTCTGTCTTCCACCGTCTCCCACACACATGGCGATACTGCCTTACATTCGTATGCCATCCATAAATTTATGCCTTCATACACGGGTGTAAAAATCTTTTATGACACCGCTCGCCATATTCGCAACGGACACTTTTAATATACACAATGCGTTTTCGTATAATTAATACACTTCTTAACGCATTGAATTTTTGACTTAGCTTTATGCTGAATAGGTGAGGAAATTGTGCATACGTACAATAGATTTCCCTTAGCATTTTCATGAAAAAAAAAAAACTGTTTCAAGTTCAATTTGGACAAAGTATTATCAAATAAAACAAAACGTGTTTGAATTTCTCGGCTGGGAAGCGAAGCGGGGGAAAGGTTACCAGAGTGTATAATAAACTGCTTATCGAATGAACGTGCATAAACAGGGACTGGGATAACCTTACGTAATTATACCTTTTGTGTGCTTTCCTACTTTATATTCTGCTATCTTTTTTCTCACCCGTTTTTTTGCTGGAGTTCTTTTCAGCCATTTATATCAAGGATTTGGTTTCGATGTTTTTATAGGATTGATTAAATTTTAGAGAAACAAGCGCGAAATTGGTGTTGACTATTTGATTCAGCTGTGTGTGATTTTAACGAGAGATCCCTCTCGCTAAGGAATGAGTGTAAGTGAAAAAATATACTTATAGAACTTTGTTTGTGAGGATAAATAGGGATGAAAGGCTACAATTATATATTTCCTTTGCTATATACGTGTTAACTGAATGTTTGTCCTCTGAAATCTGGATTTTAAGAGTACATTTGTAAAAATACACACAAACTCATACGCAAAGCCCCCAATGCAGATGTAAAATCATATATATATATATATATATATATATATATATATATATATATATATATATATATATATACATATATAAATGTATATATATATATATATATATATATATATATATATATATATATATATATATATACAACTTTAACTGCTGAATAATGAATGATCTTGGTACATAATTTACCAATTCGGAAGGGTCATATGCAACGCATCGTACCTTTCTCCACACACCATCCTTAAACTCTAGATTGTAAGCACTCTTGGATATGAGTATTTTCTTTCATTGCATCTATCCTTTATTTTCCAAGTCTTCCTTCTCTCCTGCGTCTTATGAGCTATGAATTATACACCCTTTGCATGAAACAAGCTGCTATATTATCTAAAACACATTGGACTATCCATTCACCAAAACAAACCTTTTCACTAAGCATCTTTACATTTTTACCCTTTCAGTTCCTATTATGTTACGCATGGTATAAAAACAGACATCCAAACAGCTTCAACATTATCTCCTCCTCCTTTTTTTTGTAATAAAAATTCCACACTTCACCTTCATACGGAAAAGGTGGTTTAACAATCCCTATGTATTTCAACTTTGGTGTCGTGGACAATTCATTTCCCTTCCGAGTTTTCTACTGACATTGAATTGTCACTGAGAGCCAAGGCCTAAATACGAAAAAATTTTTGGATCAAGTCCTTTACGAAAATGAAGGTTTAATGGACACAAAGAATAAAAATAATCTGGTGCTGGTGAGATTATTGTTTGCGTGGTATCCAAAGCACAAAAATAACCGAAAAGGGACGGAATCTCTGGACAAATATTAGTGACAAAATAGTGCAAGTGAAATGGTGGATCGGAGTTGAGATAATATGGTTGTTTGAAAAGAATGGAAGACAATAGATTGGTAAGTGGAACTGTGCGATTTCGAAGACTAGGAAGTGCTGGGTAGATATAATGTAATAGGCAGTTTAAGGAAAGATCATAATAACGAGGAGGCACAATAGCGTACTCTAGATTCAGGTGAATGATGCAGTGTACATAGGTTTGAACTATGCCTTAATTGAATTTGATATTAAATATTTTTTTCATTAAATTTTGGAACATAAAAACATCATTTGCCAACCACTGACAAAGCTATCATAAACAGCTATGGGTTGCAGAGTGCTTAACTACTAAAAAAAGGGAAAATAGGTTTCCATTTCGATTCTAATTATAAAACACAAAATTCGAAAGGATTTCTGACATAGGAATCGAAGTAAATTTGTTTCTCTATTAATGAATGAATTCATGAGTCACCATATCCCTGTATTAAATCTAAAAGGAACAGGTCCGAATATGAACGTCTTCAATTTACGGTACCATATGAAATCCCTTCAAGTGATTTTTTTTCCAATGCGGAGTGAAATCGATAATAATGAGTATTTGCGACATAATATTTGACAGCATATTACAAAAGAGGTGAAAAATGGAAGGCATCAGAATGTGCGTAATGGATAAAGACATTTTTAGAAACAATTGAACTAACTCTCCATAAGGGACGTTAATTATTCAGCAAGTTCGTAGACAAGTAACAAAAATATTGACATCGAATATTCTACTACAAACACCATCTACACCTTTATCAAAAAAAAAGAAAAAAAAATACCTGAGAGGTGAGAGAAATAAATAGAAAACTCTACCTGTTACCCAAATCTTCCAATCT
This sequence comes from Palaemon carinicauda, assembly GCF_036898095.1. NCBI lineage: Eukaryota > Metazoa > Arthropoda > Malacostraca > Decapoda > Palaemonidae > Palaemon > Palaemon carinicauda. The sequence continues at coordinate 107,009,253 of NC_090747.1, read as the reverse complement.
CCAGTCGAAGAAGATGAACCACGAAGATAAAAGGTATCTCAACAGACTGAACATGGGAAGAAGGGAATTGGTCTACCAGGGATATAAGGGAATAGAGGCAAGAGGTGTCTATCCCCTAAGATAGGGGAAGTCTAGATGGTCCTATGGGAAAGGGGGGGGGGGGAAATAGCGTCTATCCTCTACCACCCAAGTGGCCCATCATCATAAGCAGTATTTCCGAGTCTCATGATCTTAAAGGTTAAAGAGCGATGAGGATCCAGTACCTTTCCTGGGCTTGTTTCCTTAGGGCACCGACGCCCATTCCGTATGCCCACTCGATGTCAACATCTTTTTTTTTTTTCATTCAGTGCCGGCGAGTGCCTTTAGTCACACAATCTGATGTTTTTTCCTTTGTTTATCACTTTTATTATTAGCATTCAGAGCAACTTTAATGATTCAGGGGCAAACACCAAACTGTTTTTATTTTTTATTATTCACATCTTTCCTCTTCATTTACGGCAGTATGCTCTTCATCTTCATATTCTTGTATTTAATTATCATTTTAATAATCTTTTATAAAATTTAATGCCTTTTCAAAATTCTTACTTTCTTTCTTCTATCTAAATTGCTTTAACCACTTGAATATAATTTCTAGGAAATGTAACTATCATTGTTGACTTCGTTCTTTCTCCCC
>NC_090747.1:106993580-106996080 GCF_036898095.1 Palaemon carinicauda | reverse complement strand
CGAAATTAATTACACTGCAATTAATTGCGTTACCACATCAGTTGTAGTGCCGATGAGGTAAGGTCCCTGGCTGGTGATTGCCAGCCTGGGTTCAAGTCCCACTTAAGCTCGTTAGTTTCTTCAGTCGCTGCAACCTCACCATCCTTGTGAGTTAAGGATGGAGGGTTTGGGGGAGTCTATAGGTCTATCTTCTGAGTTATCAGCAGCCATTGCCTGGCCATCCTTGGTCCTAGCTTGGGTGGATAGGGTCTTGGGCATTGATCATATGCAATATGGTGGCATTGTCCTGCTTAATAGGGCAATGTCACTGTCCCTTGCCTCTGCCATTCATGAGCGGCCTTTAAACCTTTAAAGAGTGGTGTCACTCTTGCAAGAGTTTTTTTTATGTAAGAGAGATATTGCTAATTACCGGTGATTTCCTTTTTGTGTATAAACATGGATGCAAGTCAGAAATGCAAGTTTTGTATAATAACACTGGTTAGTGTGAACTCTATATTATACTACATGTTATAAATCTATTATGAAAGCCTGCTTTACTGACCTTCGGGGTATAATGTATATTCCCCTATGCCTACCATTAATTGATAGCAATAAACAATGTCACAGTCATAGAATTTTATTCAATATTCACTAGTTAATAATGTACATACCCACAACATCCACAGGATTAACTGCTCTTTGCATACGTTCATACATACAAACACACAGACAGACAGACATAGCACACACACACACATATATATATATATATATACATATATATATATATATATATATACACATATATATATGTATATATATACATATATATATATATATATGTGTGTGTGTATATAAATACTGTATATATATATAGATATAGATATCTATATCTATATACAGTTTATATATATATATATATATATATATTTATATATATATAAATATATATATATATATATATATATATTTTATATGTGTGAGTACAATATGTTTTGTTGAAATAATTTACAGTTCACGACGGCCCACAAAATCTATAAGGACGAATTTTTTTTTTTCTAATACAGGGGCGTTACCTAAATTCTTAATTCTTCTATGATGTCAGAGGTCTAAGGGTGGCACGCGTGTTAAGCTCCCATGAGCAATTAACCACCCCAAACAAGCTCTATGACTGTAACTCTTCTGTAAAGGCATTGGGTCGATTGACACAGCACAAGCAGATTCTTTGGGAAGGAATTGATTCTTTTAATTCGATCGTGTTTGCTTTAAGTTTGAAACTACGAATGCAGGAACATTTTGGTTAGGTCCAATTTGATTTACCTTATATAATAAAGAGCAAGTGTCTGATTATATATATATATATTATATATGCATGTATATATATACATATATATACACACATATATATATAGATATACTGTATATGTATATATATGCAAGTATATATATATATATATACATATATATATATATATATACTGTATACATACATATATATATATATATATATATGTATATATATATGCATGTATATATATACATATATATACACACACACATCTATATATAGATATACTGTATATGTATATATATGCAAGTATATATATATATATATATATACATATATATATATATATATATACATATATATATATATATATATACTGTATACATATATATATACATATATATATATATATATATACAGTATATACTGTATATGTATATATATGCATGTATATATGTATATATATATATACACATACATATATATATATATACTCTATACATATATATATATATATATACTCTATACATATATATATATATACTCTATACATATATATATATATATATATATACTCTATACATATATATATATATATATACTCTATACATATATATATATATATATATACAGTATATACTGTATATGTATATATATGCATGTATATATATATATATATATATATACAGTATATATATATATATATATGAGGCTCTTTGCGTCAGTAGGCTTAGGAGGAGGAGATGATGATGAATGTATGACTACAGTTACGTAAATAGTCGGAATCCCAAAGGCGATCGCGTTCTCATACTAACTTTACAATAGATTATCGCGTGCGGACGTTTAGAATAATAATAATAATAATAATAATAATAATAATAATAATAATAATAATAATAATAATAATAATAATAATAATAATAATACAATACTAATAATGATAATGATAATAAATGATAATAAAATAAAATAAAAAATAATAATAATAAAGATAATAATAATAATGTTAATAAAAATAAATCCCTGTAACACTGGGTATTCCATTGAAAACCATGGAGAACAAATACTCAGGAACTACAATATCATATATGGACTTACTAACTCACGGGTTCTGCTAAATTGGATTTGGACATCCCACTGTCACTGCAGCGTTCATAAATTAAAATCTATAAACAACCATTTCTTAATATTTCAGCGTGATACTATAATTTTTTTCGAGCTGAATTTCCATTA
>NC_090747.1:106986445-106993080 GCF_036898095.1 Palaemon carinicauda | reverse complement strand
TGACAAAGCTATCATAAACAGCTATGGGTTGCAGAGTGCTTAACTACCAAAAAAGGGAAAATAGGTTTCCATTTCGATTCTAAGGATATAACACAAAATTCGAAAGGATTTCCGAAAGAGGAATCGAAGAAAATTTGTTTCTCTATCAATGAATGAATTCATAAGTCACCATATCCCTGTATTAAATCTAAAAGGAACAGGTCCGAATATGAACGTCTTCAATTTACGGTACCATATGAAATCCCTTCAAGTGATTTTTTTTTTTCAATGCGGAGTGAAATCAATAATAATGAGTATTTGCGGCATAATATTTGACAGCATATTACAAAAGAGGTGAAAAATGTAAGGCATCAAAATGTGCGTAATGGATAAAGACATTTTTAGAAACAATTGAACTAACTCTCCATAGGGGACGTTAATTATTCAGCAAGCTCGTAGACAAGTAAATAATTTATGGACATCGAATATTCTACTACAAACACCTTCTACACCTATATCAAAAAAAGAAAAAAAAATACCTGAGAGGTGAGAGAAATAAATAGAAAACTCTACCTGTTACCCAAATCTTCCAATCTCCAGTCGAAGAAGATGAACCACGAAGATAAAAGGTATCTCAACAGACTGAACATGGGAAGAAGGGAATTGGTCTACCAGGGATATAAGGGAATAGAGGGAAGAGGTGTCTATCCCCTAAGATAGGGGAAGTCTAGATGGTCCTATGGGGAAGGGAAGGGGGGGGGGAGGATAGGGTCTATCCTCTACCACCCAAGTGGCCCATCATCATAAGCAGTATTTCCGAGTCTCTTGATCTTAAAGGTTAAAGAGCGATGAGGATCCAGTACCTTTCCTGGGCTTGTTTCCTTAGGGCACCGACGCCCATTCCGTATGCCCACTCGATGTCAACATTTTTTTTTTTTTTTTTTAATTCAGTGCCGGCGAATGCCTTTAGTCACTCAATCTGATGTTTTTTTCCTTTGTTTATAACTTTTATTATTAGCATTCAAAAGAACTTTAATGATTCAGGGGCAAACACCAAACTGTTTATTTTTTTAATTTTTCATATCTTTCCTCTTCATTTTCGGCAGTATGCTCTTCATCTTCATATTATTGTATTTATTTATCATTTTAATAATCTTTTATAAAATCTAATGCCTTTTCAAAATTCTTACTTTTTTCTTCTATATAAATTGCTTTACCCATTTAAATGTAATTTCTAGGATATGTGGCTATCATTGTTGACTTCGTTCTTTCTCCCCTTTGAATGAAAATAATCCGTCTACTTTATTTAAATCTAAATATCCATCAAAGTCACCTATGTTCGTTCATGGAACTAACAGTGTGTATCACAAGTAAATCGTACCCAATAAGTCCCTTTCCCTATCAAATATATCCTTCAAAGAACTCTATGACAAGCACATTATAGTTAAACCGCCCTTGCTAAATCAGGAACATGAAGCAACATCCTTGACAAGATTAGAGCGATGAGATTTTATCTCACAATCCATCGTCACCTACAAGTGTCCTTTCAATCAAACGACTTCTTTCTCAGAATGACCTGGCCCATTTTCTGATTATTCGAGAAGTTTCTCAACTTAGGAATGCACTTTACACTGAGCCTGAGAACTTTACCATTTTCCTAAAGACGCCAATCAATGTTTGTGTGAATACAAGTTGATTTGGATGTATAATGGAATAAGTTCAAAGAAAAACGACATCGATTGACAAATCATTCGGTAAATTTCTTATTAATTTGTTTTCTTGCAAATGGAATCCAAGTAAATCCTTATAGTAAATCATATAAGATATACAGATGTTTACTGCAATACATCATTTGTTATCACCATAAAGAACACAGTTCTCTTATATTACTTCTCTTTCATATCTACAATAAAGAGGAGAAAATGTTTACCCCTAAATAATATTAAAAGCTGGTAATAGCACATATCAAGAACAGTGAGCTTATGCTAAAAGAAGGTATGAAAATAGCTTTACAAAGGGGCACATAAGATCCTGTGAGAGGGAACTGGCTTTCCTGTATTCTTATGAGAGCATAGAATTAGGGAATAAAAAAAATATACAGAAGAAATATTCCAACTGTTTTTCATCTATATTAGATGGAAAATTGGAGGCAGAGAATAAAAAGAGAAAAAAAAAGTTAATAATACTGGTGATGATAATGATGATAAAAATATTAAAAAAAAATTATCAAGGAAAACAAATACAAAATAATGGTATAATAAATAAGCAAATAATTGCTGATATAAAACTATAAGTATAGTTCTACTCCCGAACTAATTCTGAACTTGAGAACATTTTCAAGTTATCTTTGTGTGTTGTACAGATCAGAACACATTTTTCTTTAAACCAAAGGCCATTTGGAGTTACTATTTTTCATCTTTATCCTTCAAGTTCGTCTTCATTTTAGAAAATAAGAAAAAGAAAAAAAATAATGTATGGTTCCTGCTTTACTTTTGAATACAAGAGCTTCGCTCAGGTAAGAATTTTTTTTTCAGTGAAAAGTAATAAGAATAGTTATAAAAAATAAATGTAGGCAGTATGCATTCAATTTTACATTTGGAATGAATACAGATTTGTAAGAGAATTACTATAGAGTTGATATGGAGACCACAGTCCTATTTAGGCCAATGTGTAACCTACATGTTATATTGAAATAATAATGTAGGTTATATAGACACACCAACAGAAACAAATATATTTCTAGTTACATATATAATCATATATATATATATATATATATATATATATATATATATATATATATACAGTATATATACACTGTACGTCTATATATATATATATATATATATATATATATATATATATATATGTGTGTGTGTGTGTATATATACATATATACATATATATAAATACATATATATACATATATATATATATATATATATATATATATCCACACACATATATATGCATCGATATATGTACATACATACTGTATAAGTAAACATATGTATGTATATATCTACCTATCTATGTATATATATATATATATATATATATATATATATATATATATATATATATATATATATATACATATATATATACATATATATATATATATATATATATACATATATATATATATATATATATATATATATATATATATATATATATATATATATATATATATATATATATATATTATATATATATAATGTGTGTATATATGTGCATATATATATATATATTGTATATATTATAAAAATTATTTTCACTTAAACTATGTTAATACTGCAATTAGACATCCAATCAGAGTAGTACCACACAGTTTAATTTGGTTAGTTCTAGGACACGTGGTGACTAGTGGAATCCAAATCTGACTGATAAGAGTAAGCGACAAAGAACCCTATCCTTTAACGTAGAAGAAAATAACACACAAAAATACACACACACACACACACACACACACACACACATATATATATATATATATATGTATGTATGTATACGTACGTACAGAAATTATCTAAATTCCAATAGGCGACTGAATTTAATTAATAACTTGGGGTTGTAATGTGTCCAGACCTGACATGATTAAGTATTTAATACTGTGACCTCAAGATACATATTTCTGATATCACAGATATTTTGATATGAAATTATTTTAAGTGCATCTTTCTAAAAATTCTTATGCAAAATTGAGATCTAACAACGGAAATAAAGGTAAATATTCTCACGGCCGTGAATTATAGAAATTCCAAAGCAGTTATAAAAACATTAGTACTAATCCAGAAATAAGATGAATTCACATACAGCTAATCTTAACGAAAGAAACTAATAAACAAACAAGTGGAGAGAGAGAGAGAGAGAGGAGAGAGAGAGAGAGGAGAGAGAGAGAGAGCGCAAACATCCGCCAAGGCTAAAAACTATTGTCCAAAAAGGCCGTTCAGAATCAAAACACTTTCTGGTAGTCAGAAATATTCCATAGGAGTCCACTCATAACTTTCATTCTTACTCATTTTTACAATTAGCAGATAAATAAACCAACAAACAAACAAATAAAAGGAATCATAAATATAACTTCCTAGTCAGAGGCAATACGTCAACAATTACTCCTACGCAAGGGGCACTAAAAAGTCCATTTATTCTTTGAATATATTTCCGATAAGGATTAAATGAGAGAGAGAGAGAGAGAGAGAGAGAGAGAGAGAGAGAGAGAGAGATTACAGCAGACAACAAAAGATAAGATACCACATACACCTATTGGCATTTGTACATGAATTACGAGAGAGAGAGAGAGAGAGAGAGAGAGAGATAGAGAGAGAGAGAGAGAGAGAGAGAGAGAGAGATAGTCATGATTGTTTGCCGTAAAGGGAAACGTTGCAAGCAAAAACTCACCTTGGCAAGCGGGCATTCTGTCCGCTTCCTTTTGCCCTGTGGGCATGACCTTCCCTTCAAACGTGCAAGCGCTTGCTAAAAATGTTTCGTATGTGCAAATCCAGGAAGGTAAATTCTCTTATGACATAACCGTGAACATTACTATGGAAACAAATTAGCTATTTTTTATCATTATTAGTGTAAATTCGGATGGTTCTTTACTTTAAGGTTTATATATATATATATATATACTGTATATATATGATATATATATATATATATATATATGTAAATATATAATATATGAATATATATATATATATATATTTAATATATATGGATATATATGTATATATAAATAAATATATATAGTGTATATATATACTGTATACATACGTACATACATATTATATACAAACAACTACATATTACATACATATGTATACATGAAAGCACGGACATAAATGTGCAATATATATATATATATATATATATATACAGTATATACAAATATACATATACGTACAATACATATTTATATATATATGTAACTATATATACATCAATAAAAGCACACACACACACACACACACACACACACACATATATATATATATATATATATATATTACTAGCCAATATATAAAACTGGTGTGGAAAGAAAATAAAGGGATAACAAATAAAGAATATAAACGTAATGATTTAAAAGTATATAAAATATTCTAAGATCAGTAATAACGTTGTAATAGATCTGTGATATATAAATTATAAAACGAAACATATATCAGACTGGTCAACGGGAAAGAATTTACAAAAGAGTCTGAACTTCTGAAGTTCCTGCGATTCAACTGCCTGATTAGGGATAACTTCTATGAATAGTGCATTACGATAGAGAAGGCATGACTGTTATAATTAACTGCATACCTATACTCAATTCTTTTTAGTGAGGCAGATTTGCACCCACTCGCACCGGTGCCCCTTTAGCTTGGGAAAGTTTCCTGATCGCTGATTGGTTGGACAAGCTGATTCTAACCAATCAGATAGCAGGAATTTTTTTCTGAGCTAAAAGGGCACCGCTGCGAGTCAGTGCAAATGCGCCTCATTAAAAAAAATTGAGTATAGTACTAAGTATAGGATGGTACATTGGATGATCTGAGTTACGAAAATCTCTCATATAACATGCATCAATAACTAAATGAATGAGTCAGCAGCTGAAGACTAGGCAGACAAATACTTCTCGAAACAAGGAAGAATAAATGAATTAATGCATCTCCTAAGGATAAACTGATCACCGAAAATCTTAAAAGACTTTCTCATAATGTCTTTTTTTTTTGTGCAATTGACGGAAAATAAGGTGGAATGTGTTTCTAAAAAGTAAATTTGCAATCAAGAATTTCAAAGGAGTTGTATATATTCAAAGAGACATCGCCATACTTTTATCATACTTAAAGTTTTGTTGGAGTTCATCTTCATGCCCCATAATCTTTTTTTTACTTACCAGAAGCTCTTAACAAAAATGGTTTATAATTTCGAGGCCGAGCAAATTCAATATCGAGAGGTATCTGTGGTGCATTTTAATAAATGTGTGTGTATATATATATACACACACACATATATATATATATATATATATACATATATATATGTGTGTGTGTTTGTGTGTGCGCGCGTGATTATAAGCACGCACATATACATAAATTATCTTATATATATATATATATATATATACATATATACACACATTTATATATATACATATATATATATATATATATGTGTGTGTGTGTGTGTGTGCGTATGTGTATGTATGTATATATATATATATATATATATTCCACACTGAAATATATATTTGATTACCAATAGTGCTTTCCAGAAGAATGTACAAATCTATTTTCTCAGCAAGATATCTAAAAAATTATATATCAAATTTATTCAATGAGTATCAACCTCCACAATAAAACTATAAATAGAAATCCTCATAAAAGAACGATATTTGTGTAAGTGGAATTTCACTATTTAATTGCAAGGCATTGTTTACAAAAGTTTGCAGATAAACGTCAGATAACAAGTGACTTTTGATACTGATAACTGTGACAGTCGGCAACAAACAACACATTTTAGTTTTACGTTGCAATCAGATATAACGGAATGCAATATAGCTGGGAATTTCTAGATTCTTCATACCCCTACCTCCCCCTCCCCCCACACATAAACAAGTAAACAAGAGGTTCCATAGACTTCATTCAGAGCAGGGTTTCATTGTCTGGAAC
>NC_090747.1:106971445-106981445 GCF_036898095.1 Palaemon carinicauda | reverse complement strand
ATGTGCAAAAACTGGCTATGTAGCTGGCTAGAGTTAATCAAATTCTACTGCAACGCTTACTTCACTGCCAGGTTTTTTTTTTTCGTAAAATGTCTTTTACCCTAAGAGAGAGAGAGAGAGAGAGAGAGAGAGAGAGAGAGAGAGAGAGAAAAGAAAAAAATGAATGGCTTTTAGAAACATGTTAACGAGGCTGATTGATAGACAGGTATGCGCGCGCGCGCGTGCGTACTCGTGTCTGCTTTCAACTTTATGTTTCTTTTTCCATTTTTGGAGATCCTTCTAAATCTAAGAGGTGTTAGCCTTCTTATTCTCAGAATATCCTTTGGGATGAAGGACCGAATCCTTTATTCGATAAATAGTTATATAAACTTCAATTAATTATAGTCTCATAATGCAAATAAATCTAAAAAAAAAAATTAAAATATATAATAGTTACATATATGAAGAAAAATTGATGAAAATAAGTCTAATATAAACGACAACATTAAATAACCTCGGGATAAGAGCCAAAGAAAAATAATGCACAGGATATAAAACCAAGTTTTTTTTTTCTTCTTTTTTTTGCACATTTGGATACGCCGGAAATACCACTTGTCAGACCAGGGTTGTGACCTGTGCATGAACAACCAGATTCCCCTCTCTCTCTCTCTCTCTCTCTCTCTCTCTCGTGCCTTTATTATATTTTACCTCTCTCTCTCTCCCCGTGCCTTTATCATATTTTACCTCTCTCTCTCTCTCTCTCTCTCTCTCTCCCCGTGCCTTTATTATATTTTACCCCTCTCTCTCTCTCTCTCTCTCTCTCTCTCTCGTGCCTTTATTATATTTTACCCCTCTCTCTCTCTCTCTCTCTCTCTCTCCCGTGCCTTAATTATATTTTACCTCTCTCTCTCTCTCTCTCTCTCTCTCTCTCTCAACGTGTATTTATCCTATTTTACCTCTCTCTCTCTCTCTCTCTCTCTCTCTCCGTGCCTTTATTATATTTTACCCCTCTCTCTCTCTCTCTCTCTCTCCCCGTGCCTTAATTATATTTTACCTCTCTCTCTCTCTCTCTCTCTCTCTCTCTCTCAACGTGTATTTATCCTATTTTACCTCTCTCTCTCTCTCTCTCTCTCTCTCTCCCGTGCCTTTATATTTTACCCTCTCTCTCTCTCTCTCTCTCTCTCTCTCTCTCTCCGTGGCTTTATTATATTTTACTCTTAAGGAAATTGCGTTGGCTTAATCTGTGGCTCGAGATTGCATATCATATTAAGAGGAGACTCGAAAGCATTTGCTTTGTGTTGTTTGCGATGCTTGTGACAGGATAATGTATCTCATGATGTGAAGGTCTGCAGAATCTTTCTCTTTGACATGTTACATTATATTTTGACGACTCGTGTTCATCATTTTCATTCATTTATGAGTTTACATCGAAATAATTTAGCTGGAATGAAAGACTGAAACGTTCAGAAAATTTAGCTAAAAGAGATTCCTAAATATTCTGTCAACACCTTTCATGATATCCAATACAGCAACAAGTACCATATCAGTTTATAGCATTATTTCAGTAGCTGGAAATAAAGGTTATGATATAACATGGTATAAGCTGCCAAGTTTAAGAATGTATGGAGGAAAAAAAAAAAAGAGAAAAAAAAAACTTTCATGATATCCAATACAGCAACAAGTACCTAATCAATTTATAGTTTTACTTCGGTAGCTGGCAATAAAGGTTATGATATAACATAGTATAAGCTGCCAAGTTTAAGAATGAATGGAGGGAAAAAAAAAAAAAAAAAAACTTTCATGATATCCAATACAGCAAAAAGTACCTTTATCAATTTCTAGTTTTACTTCAGTAGCTGGCAATAAAGGTTATGATATAACATGGCATAGACTGCCAAATTTAAGTATGTATAAAAAGAAAAAAAATCCAAATATAACATTCCTTGAAATTCCATATCAACATATCTTCTAGTTTACACAATTCAACTAACTATCGTTCGTCTGAGATTTTATCTACATTTTAGACCTGTTTTTAACAACCATCTATTTTAGACAAACAAGTCCTTCTAAATTAAGCTGCAATAAGTAAGAGGTGAATTTAATTAACTCAATTGTACCGGAATACATAATGGTTATCTTTTGTAAGTAATGCAAAAATTGTAAGATCCGACAATATTTAAACTCTCTCTCTCTCTCTCTCTCTCTGTCTCTCTCTCTCTCTCTCTCTCTCTCTCTCTCTCTCTCTCTCTCCTTTTAAATCAAACAGCAAATGGCGCGGGGGCGATTTAATCTACCTCAGCGGAGTATATACTACCGACCTTATTTGAATAAAGGAAAATGCACAAATTTATCTGAAAATCCTCTCTCTCTCTCTCTCTCTCTCTCTCTCTATATATATATATATATATATATGTGTATGCATATATACATATATATATATATATATATGTGTATGCATATATACATATATATAATATATATATATATATATATGTGTGTGTGTGTATACATATATACATATATGATATATATATATATATATATACATTTGTGTATACATATATACATATATAATATATATATATATATATATATGTGTGTGTGTGTGTGTGGGTGTATTTGTATGCATGTATATTAGCGCATACATACTCGTGCTTAAAGTAACTGTTAAAACAGTTACAATGCAGAAGAAAAATATGCTGTTCTATCCATTTTCAAAGGTTTCATCACACACCCATATATATATATATATATATACATGTACATATATGTGTATATATATACATATATAATTATACATACATACGTACATTATATATATATATATATATATATATATTACAAATGTATTCTAAAAGTGAGACCAAGCTCTAGACAAATAGCTATAAGTAATTAATCCCAAATAAGCTTGGCCAGGCTAAAGGAATATTATCTGTTGGCTGTGATTATAATGAGCAGATTTAATCCATCTGAAAGATAATTACTTTGATTTCATTTAATCTAATTAAACGTCAAAAATCACTGCCAAGAATGTCATCTATTTAACTTATATAAATAATCTTAATTTATTAAGTCGGGGTAAATTTCCTGCAATATACCATTGTATCTCAGCAATGAAGTATATCATAAACGAAATTAATTACACTCTGCAATTAATTGCGTTACTACATCAGCTATAGTGGCCGATGAGGTAAGGTCCTGGCTTTTGATTGCCAGCATGGGGTTCGAGCTAAAACTCGTTAGTTACTTCAGTCGCTGCAATCTCACCATCCTTGTGAGTTAAGGATGGAGGGTTTGGGGGATTCTATAGGTCTATCTTCTGAGTTATCAGCAGCCATTGCCTGGCCATCCTTGGTCCTAGCTTGGGTGGAGAGGAGCTTGGGCGCTGATCATATGCAATATGGTGGCATTGTCCTGCTTAATAGGGCAATGTCACTGTCCCTTGCCTATGCCATTCATGAGCGGCCTTTAAACCTTTAAAGAGTGATGTCACTCTTGCAAGAGTTTTTTTTTATGTAAGAAAGATATTGCCCATTACCGGTGATTTTTTTTTTGTGTATAAACATGGATGCAAGTCAGAAATGCAAGTTTTCTATATTAACACTGGTTAGTATGAACTCTATATTATACTACATGTTATAAATCTATTATGGAATCCTGCTTTATTGATCTACGTTTAATTGATAGTAATAAACAATGTCACAGTCATAGAATTTTATTCGATATTCACTAGTTAATAATGAACATACCCAAAACATCCACATGATTAACGGCTCTATGCATACCTTCATACATGCATACCTTCATACATACATACATACATACACACAGACAGACAGACATACACATATATGTATACATTATATATATATATATATATATATATACATATATACATATATACGCTGTATACATATAGATATAGACATCTATATCTATATAAATACAGTATGTATGTATATATATACATATATATATGTGTGTGTATACTGTGTATACTGTATATATATATATATATATATATAATTATAAATATATATATATATATATATATATAAATATATATATATATATATATAAATTATATATATATATATATATATATGCTGTATATATAGATATAGATATCTATATATATACATATATATATACAGAGTATATATATATATATATATATATATTTATATATATATATATATATATATATAAATATATTTATATGTGTGAGTACAATATGCTTTGTTGAAATAATTTACAGTTCAAGCCAGGCCCACAAAATCTATAAGGACGAAATTTTTTTTTCTAATACAGGGGCGTTCCCCAAATTCTTAATTCTTCTATGATGTCAGGGGTCTAAGGGTGGCACGCGTGTTAAGCTCCCATGAGCAATTAACCACCCCAAACCAAGCTCTATGGCTGTAACTCTTCTGTAAAGACATTGGGTCGATTGACACAGCAAAGCAGGTTCTTTGGGAAGGAATTAATTCTTTTAGTTCGATCGTGTTTGCTTTAAGTTTGAAACTACGAATGCAGGAACATTTTGGTTTGGTCCAGATTTGATTTACCCACTATAATAAAGAGCAAGTGTCTGATTATATATATATATATATATATATGAGGGTCTTTGCGCCAGTATGCGTAGGAGGAGGAGATGATGATGATGATGATGATGATGATGATGAATGTACGACTACAGTTACGTAAATAGCCGGAATCCGAAAGGCCATCGCGTTCTCATACTAACTTTACAATAGATTATCGCGTGCGAACGTTTAGTATAATACTAATAATAATAATAATAATAATAATAATAATAATAATAATAATAATAACGATAACAATAGCAACAAAAACAACAACAATAACAACAACAACAACAACAACAACAACAACAACAACAACAATAATAATAATAATAATAATAATAATAATAATAATAATAATAATGATAATAAAAATAAATCCCTGTAACACTAGCTATTCCATTGAAAACCCCTGGAGAACAAATACTCAGGAACTACAATAATATACATGGACTTACTAACTCACGAGTTCTGCTAAACTGAATTTGGGCATCCCACTGTCACTGCAGCGTTCATAAATTAAAATCTATAAATTACCATTTGTTAATATTTCAGCGTGATACTGTCATTTTTTTCGAGCTGAATTTCCATCATGAAGGCTAATATTACATTAATCAATCAGACTACGCCAATGTTACGCAAATATGGCTCCGTAAGTTGTTTTTAAAAGAAATGCTAAATCAGAGAACATACAAATCAAAGGGAACCCGAACCAAGGAAATATTTATATCTATGAGGCTTCGCGATTCCATATTGGTTTCTATATTCATTAGCGCTGTATAAAAGTTTAAAGGTTTAAAGGCCGCTCATGAATGGCAAAGGAAAAGGACAGTGACATTGCCCTATCGAGGAGGACAATACCCTAGACACTGACCATATATACATATGATCAGCGCCCAATCCCCCTCTCCACCCAAGCTAGGACCAAAGAGGGCCAGGGAATGGCTGCTGATATCTATAGGCCCCCCTCAAACCCCCAATTCGTAGCTCACAAGGATGGTGAAGTTGCAGCTACCAAAAAGACTAACGAGTTTGAGCGAGACTCAAACATCAGTCTGGTGTTCACCAGTCAGGGACGTTACCATATCGGCCACCACAACCCTTGGAAAAGACAAAGCTGATTGTTTCTTTGTTATTTCAACTGCGTTACAAACCCTTATAATTTAATCCTTAGGTTACTGTCTGGCCTCTCGTTTCGAATCTTAGTCTTGGGACAATACAGAAGAGCAAAATTAAAAAATGGTCCTTGCCAATCAGAACAAAACTAAGTAGCTACGTTAATAAATCCACCACTTCAGCTAAAGGTGGTCCAAAAACCAAGGGCGTACGGTTGGGTTTTAAAGTAAGACAGAGAAATAGAAGAAGAAAACGATTGAAATATCTGGCTGTAGATGAAATAAAAACCAGGCAATATCCTCTCTAAATCCTATCAAGTCTCGGAAAAATAACAATCTCTAGCATAGAAGTAACTAATGTTCTCATTGTTAAGGCATCATTATCAGTTGGCAATTCACCGTATCTTAACTACACAGCTCCTTTTCTGACTAATTTGTAGTTAAGATACGGTGACTTCTTCTTCTTCTTCTTCTTCTTTGTCTGCATCTTAACCCATCCACTGAGGGGGAGGGGGGGGGGGGGGGGCAAGCCAGCCTCAACTTGGTGCCGGTCCCAAGCCCGGGTAAATGGGGAGGGTTGGCGGCAGGAAAAGGCATCCGGCCATGAAAAATTAGCCAAAACCAATATGACTAGTGGAAAATGTGAGATTAGAAATAATGCTAGGGTATATATATGATGAAGTGTGGGACAGAGGTAGATGGAGAACGCTGGCCAGAAACATCGATCACACATGCAGACAAAGAAGAAGAAGAAGAAGAATTGACCGTATCTTAACTACAAATTAGTCAGAAAAGGAGCTTCGAAAATCCAGTAACAATTTGCTTTTCAGTTATTTGGAAAAATCTTAACCGATATGTTCACCTCGGCAATCTTTCTTAGTTAGTAACACGGTGGTGGAAACATGAGATACCCCGTTGGTTTTATCACATAATCCATCTGCATTTCCCAACAGTTACGCGACAGGTAAGTTACCATATTTTCAGATTTATCCATTTATAATTTTTCTCAATTTTAATTCGCCTTTTTTTCTTCGGTGATGAAAAGGTATACGAATGCAATATGCACATGCGAGACCGCATCTTTGGTCAAGCATTATCTTCGCGTTTTCCGTTTGAAAAACCTATTGCTAAATGAGTAATGTGTCATGTAACAGGAATTAATTTTCTTGTGAGCGTTCTCTGAGGCTCACTTGTGTGACCACCTATTCCTTCTTTTACATTATACCTTAGGGAGAGAGAGAGAGAGAGAGAGAGAGAGAGAGAGAGAGAGAGAGAGAGAGAAGAGAGAGAGAAAATTATTCTTTTATAGATTTATCTTTGCATATACAATTGTACTTAATCCGTAAAAATTAATCACGATAAGATATGTTTAACTCTTCTTATTTTCACAGAATAAAATTCTTCAACTGAACGTCTTTGGTTATGAGTTGTACTGATACAGCTTATCTCTCTCTCTCTCTCTCTCTCTCTCTCTCTCTCTCTCTCTCTCTCATGAAAGCAACAAGACATGCCTCTATGGGTTCAGTCAGTTCAGTTATCTGTTATTCTATCAACTAACCTTACGTATCTTAAAAGGAAAAAAATAGCATTTGTTGCGTCTCCATCAGCCACTTTTAAGGGTCATAAACTAACAAAAAACTAACATCCTGAAATAAATTATTTCCCAAACTAACCAAAACAACGAATTCCAAAACAAAGCCAAACAACTTAACCACAGGAATTCTGTCAAAGAATATACACACTTGACCGCCCCCTAATTGGTCAAAATTTATTCTTTAGACGTCGGAGAGACTATGAAAAGGAAATTCGTTTTTATGAACGCATAAACCAAAGGGAATTTTTACAACTGCTAATAGGCGGTGTTAGAAGAATGGAGTGAAATGCGACCACAGGAAATACTTTCGGGAGGCCTAAACATGCGATATGTGGAACTAACAGGTATACTGGAAATAGAAAGCTTAATAGAAACAGACAGCTTAGGCGGCTGTGAGGCCACTGCTCGCTTAAATTATAGCGACAGAGGATTCTTTTGCCGTGATAATCATCTTTACGTGGAAGTCGGAGGTAAAGGTGACATGGAAATTATAATTTTGGTTGAATATAGTTTGAAATATGAACATAGCTGATTTTCTTCTAAATTAATTAAAAAAAAAGTGTATTAAACATTATATGTACATCTACAATTCAATGCGAATAAATAGAGCCATTGCGATCAAGGTATTTTAACTGAATATTGAAGCATTAACAAATTCTAATCAATCTTAATAGTCTGAATTAACCAGAGAAAGAAAACACTAAAAGAAGTGTATTCTAAGTATTTCCATTTATGAAAAATTAAATGCATCAGTTGAGCACAAAAATATTCGAAAAACGTTAATACTCCTACAAATTATTTTAACAAAATCCGCATCTTAAATCAATCACAATCTCTACGTTCATCAAATTGCAATTATGCCTTATCTTCATAACAGTATTTTCCCTACCGAATTCACTGTATTTTCAGGAATAAACTTCCAATGCCACAACAACATATAATCAAGAAGCCAAAGTGTGCAAGTGATTATAGCTTAATTTAACGGGCATGATGGCGTCATTCTTAAACTTGTTCCTGTTAGAGGCACAGTTGATTAAAAACAAGTTTCCATTAATTCACACTTTCACTTTGAATTTGGTAAACATACGGCTATGAACCTTCTTCAGATCGGCTGAGAACCGTAAGATACAATTTAAGAAAGGGTGTGAATATTATAAAAGGACAAAAAATGTAAAAGTATATTGTGAAAAGTATAAAATACCAGGCAAAAAGATGTTTATTTTAGATAGTTAATTATCATATAGGTGAAAGAAACTTATTGTATCAAATATGGTAAAAGAATAATAGTTGTTTAGATGGAATGTTATCCATTCAATTATTTCAATAGTAAAAACTAAAATTAAAATATAGTGAAGTTTCGAGTAAAGAATTGGAAAAAAATGTGTGGAGTACTGTGCGACAGGAAAATTGGGGTTAAGTTTAAAGGTAAAGTACACAGGACATTTGTGAGACCGGCAATGATGTATGGAGCGGAGACGTGGCCAATAAAGAAGACAGAAGAAGAAGAAGATGGATGTTGCAGAGATAAGAATGTTGAGATGGATGTTGCAGAGATAAGAATGTTGAGATGGATGTGTGGGGTGACAAGAAGAGATAAGATACGGAATGAGGTAATTAGGGGTACCACAGGAGTTAGAAAACTATCAGATAAGATCCAAGAAAGTAGACTGAGGTGGTATGGTCATGTCAAGAGAAGAGATCAACAGTATATTGTGAGGAGAGTGATGGAAATGGAGGTACAGGGAACGAGAAGGAGAGGGATAGCAAAGCGAAGGTGGATAGACTGAATCAAGGATGAACTTCGATCAAAGGAATTAACCGGTGATGAAGTGTGGGACGGAGGTAGATGGAGAAAGCTGACCAGAAACATCGACCCCACATAGAAGTGGGAAAAGATGTAGATAAAGAAGAAGAAGAAGAAGAAGAAGCGAAGTTTCGGGTAAATACATACAATACCAAAGAAACATTAAAACTAGGAGAGTAACATTCCAGGTAAAATTACTTTAAAAGGTGAGTATTTTCCAAATAAATTTTAATTGATTACATAAGTATTCTTGGAGCATACAAGGGTAAGAGCAGTTCACATAATTAATTTCATGGGAATATCATGCTGAACTTGAATACCAATTTAATTATTTACCAAATTGAAATAAAAAATAATAACCAACCTATACCATAAGATACATTTAAGATAAATTTAAATTTAGAATGAAGATAACCATATAGGTTCAAGAACCTTTTTTTAAAGTAAATCGGTGCTTATTATGATTTTTTTTTTTTGCATTGTTCCTTTATCTTGTGGTAAGGAGAAGTATCTCTCTCTCTCTCTCTCTCTCTCTCTCTCTCTCTCTCTCTCTCTCTCTCTCTCTCTCTCTGTTATTCTAATCTTTTACTCTTCTTAACTAACGTAAGTTATCTAATACTTGTCTTTTAGTTTTTAGCTCACTCGCTTTCTCTCCCAGCAAATAAACCTTATCTCCAACAAAAACAAATTCTCTTAAAGTTACCAAGTCTAATGACTTGTACTTAATGCCTGCCATTCTCTGCCTCCTATCCATTTTCTTCTCGTCTCCCTCGTTAGATGTAGCTCAACGTTCAGACGAGATTCATCCTGGAAATTAGGTCTCAACTTTGCTGAGAGCTGAATAAATTGAGAGCCATTTACTTCGAAACTCAAAGGCAGTGCTAATAAGAGCAGCGACGTCTCTCCATCTCTCTCCTTGTGTCTC
>NC_090747.1:106961445-106968945 GCF_036898095.1 Palaemon carinicauda | reverse complement strand
TTATTTCACAAGTGTTATTTGTTTCATAGCTTTAAACGCTTTAGAGATTAGAGAGGTCTAATCATGATTAATGAACCCTTACCATGAGCATATAATAACATGATTACAGAAGAAAAATATAAACACAAAGTTACAAAACTTAAAAACATTAAGTGATAAATATGGGAAATAGGAAAACAAATAAACGAATAGACAAGATCACACAAATGGCAATTTTGAAAACTAATGACACTTATGGAAAACTTTAATTTCTGCTATAATCAGGATACTACATCCGTTGACTCCGTTGAGAAAGACAATGCTGTAAAATGTACATTATGTTCCATACAATTACTCATAATATGTAGCGTGTAAGACTTGAATAGCTATCTGTTTTATTGGGTATGGCGAAGTTGCACTCTAATATAAACAAACATTAATATGGTGGTTTTAAAAAAAAAGGTCAAATTATGCTAAAAACCGCCTGATAAAGGAATAATTATATATATCACAAAAACAGAATATCTATATTAAATATATTTGTGTAATGAATGAATGAATGAATAATTAACCAATCTACAAACATTTCTAAAGGTTTGTAGATAGACGTTAATTAGACTATAATTCAAATCTTAGATAAACTTGCGCACAAAGACTGCTTAATTAATGAGCTCTTTCACCTATCCTCTTAAAGGTTTACAGGTTTAAAGGCCGCTCATGAGTGGCAGAATCTAGGAACAGTGATATTACCCTAGCAAGCAAGACAATGTCCTAGAGACTGATCATATATACATATGATAAGCGCCCAAGCACCCTCTCCACCCAAACTAGGACCAAGGAAGGCCAGGCAATGGCTGCTGATGACTCAGCAGATAGAGCTATAGGCTCCCCCAAAACACCCAATCCTTAGCTCACAAGGGTGGTGAGGTTGTAGCGACCAAAGAAACTAACGAGTTTGAGCGGGACTGGAACCCCAGTCTTGCCTTCACCAGTCAGGGACGTTACTACATCGGCCACCACAACAAGGATTCTTTAGCTGGTGGGGAATATATTGCTGATCACAGAATAGAGAAGGGGTTCCAAAGGAAAAAAACACTAGCAATGAACACTGTCACATCCAAACTAACCTTTCATGGAGGAAATCCCTGTGCAGCTTATTTCCAAAACAGCGGCCACTTCAATTACCTACATAGTCTGGACATCAACAGCATGCACTTTTTCCATTGCCATGTTTTTCCAAAACTTCAATACCTATTTAACTATCACATTTTTAGGTCCTCCTTTCCTATTCCATTTTTTTTTTTCTGAATTATTACCTCTTTACCACAGCCTATAATTAATATTTTTACCACATGACCAAACCCTCTCATAGAACACCGACTCTTACTTTCATAATTGAGTCCATCTCTACAGTTTCAACCTTTTTTTCCCATTCAGCATCACTGTTGGACGAGTTGCTTCAATAACACCATCATGCTTCCCATCTTAGCTTCCCATACTATTCAATATTGTATTTACATACACACACATATATACATATACATATATAAAAATATGTGTGTTTGTGCGTTTATACTCATCCTTTAGACAGTCATAGAAAATCTTTCATACCATCACACAATAAGACTTTCATAAAAGGTTACACATGCCAACATTTATCGTTAAAGTGTCAGTCACAACATATAATTCATCTCCAATGAATATATTCATACATATATTAAAGTATGCCTCATATATGATTCCATATTCAAAACGTTAATGTACGACTAGCAAACCTTCAATACAACTGACATTTCTAAACGTTTGCGTAGCATATACCTTAACATAATTTATTATGTTACGCAATAAGTAATAATAAGATATTGTTCGATGGTGCGGTGTGACGTCATCGCCTGCTTTTACATGGAGATAAAAGTGATCTTTCGTTGCGTATATACATCTAAAACTAAAACATTATAATCTTATGCCTATGGAGATTGTTAAACCTGCAAAATAACTTGGATGTTGAAGACTGATAACGACAGTAAGAAAGTAGACTTATGTCAGTAACAAACTTAACGTTCCTAATCTCATATTCTTCCTTCATTATTTCGCAATTTCAAGACGGAACTTAAAAATGAAAGAGTTGTTCGTTTACCTGTAATGCATTGAAGAATATACCTTAAATGAAATGTCTCTCTCTCTCTCTCTCTCTCTCTCTCTCTCTCTCTCTCTCTCTCTCTCTCTCTACGTCGTCCTCGTGATTTGAATAATGAGCAACTGCGTGTAACCTCATCCTTGAATCTCAAGTGGTGGCCTCAGTGTAAATAAGACCTTCGGGAATTATTGACAGTAGTTAGCACCTTCAAATCCTTCTTCCTCTTCGTCTTAACCATATTTAGTAGGACACGCATTAGAGATCCTAGACCTCTAATTTTCCTCTTTTATACTCAACGGGAATTAGCTATAAATGCTCGAGAGAGAGAGAGAGAGAGAGAGAGAGAGAGAGAGAGAGAGAGAGAGAGAGAGAGAGAGAGAGAGAGAGAATGAAGGATGATATGGAGAAAAGGGGTTTGGTGGAAAATGATGCCTTTGGTAGAAGAAGAAGAAGAAGAAGAAGAAGAAGAAGAAGAAGAAGAGGAGGAGGAGGAGAGAGAGAGAGAGAGAGAGAGAGAGAGAGAGAGAGAGAGAGAGAGAGAGAGAGAGAGAGAGAATAAGCAATCAAATGTCTGTATATGTTTACATCATTTCTGCAGAAAGTGTTTTCTTAACCATTTCTAAATGTTTATGGTGAATTACACCCTTTACTACTTTTTTACCATCCCAAGCTATTTTTTTTTTCGCAAAGAACAAGGTGATGCAAAGAGAATAGAGAAAAATAAAAATCTAAAATACTACCCTAAACACCAATGATTTAAAAGTTATTACACTATAAAAATATTTTGATAGTCAATAAAAATTCATATACATCTCTTACTTGAAAAATTACATCCTAATATTTTGTTTGGAATCTTTATACAATAAAAAAACCTTACATCAAAGGGTAAGGGGCCCTTGCAAAAACACAGTTTTAAAACTCGCACAAACATATTCTCCGGTTAATACTTAAAATATAAAACATTCACTGACAATAAAGAATTTTAGTCGTTTAAAGACAAAATCTTATACCAATAGAGAAAAATTTAAACAACTAAAAAAACTTTTTTTATATATCAATTGGAACTGAATGTTTCAAAACCAATCAAATCATTAATGCACTTATTTGTTTGCAATAAATGGAATACTTCAAAATCACATAGCTTCACTAATATAAAATATCTACTTTAAAGCATTTCCCTAATTTAGTGTTTGTGCTCTAACCTAGGTTAAATATATCAACATTTTTGGATAAATATATATGATCAAAGACGGACATATTTAAAATATAAGCCTCATACCATAAAATTTCAGCTTTCATATACCTACATAAAAGTAAACATATTTCACACATTTCCAGCAGTCTTACAAATGCAAAGAAATAAAGGAAGTATGTTTGAAAGCTACAAATAATAAATACTTTAAGAAAACACGAATTCGAAATAATCTTACAAACGAACAAAAATTCAATTCAACACTTGACTGATAAAATTTGAGGTCCTTCAGACTTTCATATAGATAAATCTTCAGCTTCAAGAAAATATTTAATTCTCTCAGGAAAACGTGTATTCAAACTCACACTCACAATATCTCTCTTCAATGAATATTTATGTCTAAATTGTTTCCTAAAACTAGTAAAGCACAGTTACAGGAAACCATGTCTTCGTGAAACAAGTAAAGCGCAGTTACAGAAAAATATGCCTTCCTTATACTAGTAAAGCTCAGTTACAGAAAAATATGTCTTCCTAAAAGTAGTAAAGCGCAGTTACCGAAAAATATGTCTTCTTAAAACTAGTAAAGCGTAGTTACAGAAAAATATGTCTTCCTAAAATAGTAAAGCTCAGTTACAGAAAAATATGTCTTCCTAAAACTAGTAAAGGGCAGCTACAGAAAAATATGTCTTCCTAAAACTAGTAAAGCGCAGTTACAGAAAAATATGCCTTCCTTATACTAGTAAAGCGCAGCTACAGAAAAATATGTCTTCCTAAAACTAGTAAAGCGCAGCTACAGAAAAATATGTCTTCCTAAAACTAGTAAAGCGCAGCTACAGAAAAATATGTCTTCCTAAAACTAGTAAAGCGCAGTTACAGAAAAATATGCCTTCCTTATACTAGTAAAGCTCAGTTACAGAAAAATATGTCTTCCTAAAAGTAGTAAAGCGCAGTTACCGAAAAATATGTCTTCCTAAAACTAGTAAAGCGCAGTTACAGAAAAATATGTCTTCCTAAAATAGTAAAGCTCAGTTACAGAAAAATATGTCTTCCTAAAACTAGTAAAGCGCAGCTACAGAAAAATATGTCTTCCTAAAACTAGTAAAGCGCAGCTACAGAAAAATATGTCTTCCTAAAACTAGTAAAGCGCAGCTACAGAAAAATATGTCTTCCTAAAACTAGTAAAGCTCAGTTACAGAAAAATATGTCTTCCTAAAACTAATAAAGCGCAGTTACAGAAAAATATGTCTTCCTAAAACTAGTAAAGCGCAGCTACAGAAAAATATGTCTTCCTAAAACTAGTAAAGCGCAGCTACAGAAAAATATGTCTTCCTAAAACTAGTAAAGCTCAGTTACAGAAAAATATGTCTTCCTAAAACTAATAAAGCGCAGTTACAGAAAAATATGTCTTCCTAAAACTAGTAAAGCGCAGCTACAGAAAAATATGTCTTCCTAAAACTAGTAAAGCGCAGCTACAGAAAAATATGTCTTCCTAAAACTAGTAAAGCGCAGCTACAGAAAAATATGTCTTCCTAAAACTAGTAAAGTGCAGTTACAGAAAAATATGTTTTCTTAAAACTAGTAGAGCTCAGTTACAGAAAAATGTCTTTCTAAAACTAGTAAAGCGCAGTTACAGATAAATATGTCTTCCTAAAACTAGTAAAGCGCAGTTACAGAAAAATGTCTTTCTAAAACTAGTAAAGCGCAGCTACAGAAAAATATGTCTTCCTAAAACAAGTAAAGCGCAGCTACAGAAAAATATGTCTTCCTAAAACTAGTAAAGCTCAGTTACAGAAAAATATGTCTTCCTAAAACTAGTAAAGCGCATTTACAGAAAAATATGTCTTCCTAAAACAAGTAAAGCGCATTTACAGAAAAATATGTCTTCCTAAAACTAGTAAAGCGCAGTTACAGATAAATATGTCTTCCTAAAACTAGTAAAGCGCAGTTACCGAAAAATATGTCTTCTCAAAACTAGTAAAGTGCAGTTACAGAAAAATATGTCTTCCTTAAACTAGTAAAGCTCACTTGCAGGAAAATATGTCTTCTTAAAACTAGTAAAGCGCAGCTACAGAAAAATATGTCTTCCTAAAACTAGTAAAGCGCAGCTACAGAAAAATATGTCTTCCTAAAACTAGTAAAGCGCAGTTACAGAAATATATGTTTTCTTAAAACTAGTAAAGCTCAGTTACAGAAAAATGTCTTTCTAAAACTAGTTAAGCGCAGTTACCGAAAAATATGTCTTCTCAAAACTAGTAAAGTGCAGTTACAGAAAAATATGTCTTCCTTAAACTAGTAAAGCTCACTTGCAGGAAAATATGTCTTCTTAAAACTAGTAAAGCGCAGCTACAGAAAAATATGTCTTCCTAAAACTAGTAAAGCGCAGCTACAGAAAAATATGTCTTCCTAAAACTAGTAAAGCGCAGTTACAGAAATATATGTTTTCTTAAAACTAGTAAAGCTCAGTTACAGAAAAATGTCTTTCTAAAACTAGTAAAGCGCATTTACAGAAAAATATGTCTTCCTAAAACTAGTAAAGCTCAGTTACAGAAAAATGTCTTTCTAAAACTAGTTAAGCGCAGCTACAGAAAAATATGTCTTCCTAAAACTAGTAAAGCGCAGCTACAGAAAAATATGTCTTCCTAAAACAAGTAAAGCGCATTTACAGAAAAATATGTCTTCCTAAAACTAGTAAAGCGCAGCTACAGAAAAATATGTCTTCCTAAAACAAGTAAAGTGCTGCAACAGAAAAATATGTCTTCCTAAAACAAGTAAAGTGCTGCAACAGAAAAATATGTCTTCCTAAAACAAGTAAAGTGCTGCAACAGAAAAATATGTCTTCCTAAAACAAGTAAAGCGCAGTTACAGAAAAATATGTCTTCCTAAAACAAGTAAAGTGCAGTTACAGAAAAATATGTCTTCCTAAAACAAGTAAAGTGCTGTAACAGAAAAATGTCTTCCTAAAACAAGTAAAGTGCTGCAACAGAAAAATATGTCTTCCTAAAACAAGTAAAGCGCAGTTACAGAAAAATATGTCTTCCTAAAACAAATAAAGTGCTGCAACAGAAAAATATGTCTTCCTAAAGCAAGTAAAGCGCAGTTACAGAAAAATATGTCTTCCTAAAACAAGTAAAGTGCTGCAACAGAAAAATATGTCTTCCTAAAACAAGTAAAGCGCAGTTACAGAAAAATATGTCTTCCTAAAACAAGTAAAGCGCAGTTACAGAAAAATATGTCTTCCTAAAACAAATAAAGTGCTGCAACAGAAAAATATGTCTTCCTAAAACAAGTAAAGCGCAGTTACAGAAAAATATGTCTTCCTAAAACTAATAAAGCGCAGTTACAGAAAAATATGTCTTTCTAAAACAAGTAAAGCGCAGTTACAGACAAATATGTCTTCCTAAAACAAGTAAAGCGCAGTTACAGAAAAATATGTCTTCCTAAAACAAGTAAAGCGCAGCTACAGAAAAATATGTCTTCCTAAAACTAATAAAGCGCAGTTACAGAAAAATATGTCTTTCTAAAACAAGTAAAGCGCAGTTACAGACAAATATGTCTTCCTAAAACAAGTAAAGTGCTGTAACAGAAAAATATGTCTAACTAAAACTAGTAAAGATCGATTACAGAAAAATATGTCTTCCTAAAACAAGTAAAGTGCTGCAACAGAAAAATATGTCTTCCTAAAACAAGTAAAGTGCTGCAACAGAAAAATATGTCTTCCTAAAACAAGTAAAGTGCTGCAACAGAAAAATATGTCTTCCTAAAACAAGTAAAGTGCTGCAACAGAAAAATATGTCTTCCTAAAACAAGTAAAGTGCTGCAACAGAAAAATATGTCTTCCTAAAACAAGTAAAGCGCAGTTACAGAAAAATATGTCTTCCTAAAACAAGTAAAGTGCAGTTACAGAAAAATATGTCTTCCTAAAACAAGTAAAGTGCTGCAACAGAAAAATGTCTTCCTAAAACAAGTAAAGTGCTGCAACAGAAAAATATGTCTTCCTAAAACAAGTAAAGCGCAGTTACAGAAAAATATGTCTTCCTAAAACAAATAAAGTGCTGCAACAGAAAAATATGTCTTCCTAAAACAAGTAAAGCGCAGTTACAGAAAAATATGTCTTCCTAAAACAAGTAAAGTGCTGCAACAGAAAAATATGTCTTCCTAAAACAAGTAAAGCGCAGTTACAGAAAAATATGTC
>NC_090747.1:106946445-106948945 GCF_036898095.1 Palaemon carinicauda | reverse complement strand
GTACATACATATATCCATTTGAATACATGTATATATATACATATATATGTATACATAATTGTATGAATATATATACAGTTTATATAGATATGCGTGTATATGTATGTGTAAACTGTATGTATATTTATATATATATATGCATATATATATATATATATATATATATATATATATATATATATATATATATATATATATGTATATATATGTATATATATATGTATGAATTAATGTAAATTTTTACATGAATTCATATATATATATATATATATATATATATATATATATATATATATATATATATATACATGCATACAAATAACAGTACATATACATACAGTATAAAAGTAAATAGGCTATATGCATAAATTTCATATATGCATACATATGCACACATATACATACTGTGTATACGTATGCGTATATATATACACAAATATATATATACATATATATACGTATACTGTATATATATATATATATATATATATATATATATATATATATATATATATATATATATATATATATGTGTGTGTGTGTGTGTGTGTGTGTGTGTGTGTATGTGTGTGTATGGCTACGGAAAATAAATTACTACTTTACATCCTGAACACTCATGAGTTAGACACCTGAAGATAGTCCTAACCTTCATTGTTGTTTATCATCCCCTGATTATAACGATAAATCCTTAGAGCATATTAAGAAAAAATAAAAAATAAAACATCATTGAAGTGAAACCTTAGGTATATTGGCCTTAGAGTTTCAAAGATGCAGCCTTCGTTAGAAGACCTATATAATGAATATATACCTATGTACATCAATCATAATGAGAATGTCTTCTCATCTTGATTCCTTCATTATACTGTTTCAGCATTATAATATACTGTTAAGATAACGAATATTAGAGTAACATTGTGTTCTGCCAAACGAGGGAAATTAAACGTTGTTGTGAGCAAGGTACTTCTCTCCAAATTGTTTATTTTATGTGGGGTAAAATATGGGGTAAGTCTTAAAACCGTCATTATGTATCAAAATAGTGACATTATATATAACTTCCTTCTTTTCTAGATGGATACTTGAAACGTACGTCATATTTTGTTTGATCATGGGCACATGAATTAACAAAACAACGCAAATTAGCAGCGTCATTCCTACAAGATATTTTTTTTTACCAAAGACTTCAAGGTTTTATTCTTGGATAATGCTAACGGGAATTTGTTCTCTAAATTCCAAATCTCATTTTTCTCACTTAGGTACAAAATCATAATAAAATATCTGATTAAAAATATAATCAAACACTTTAAAATTATTATGCCATACACCAAAAATGGCAGCCATCCTGGAGGTCTCTGATCTAAATGAATTCGTTCGTGATTAACACCAACTTCAGTCACTAGTAATTTTGCTATTATAAAGATAATATTTAATGCCTAATTCAGTTCATTATAAAATAATACATATATATATATATATATTATATATATATATATATATATATATATATATATATATATATATATACATATATATATATATATATATAATATATATATATATGTTATATATATAAATATATATATATATATATATATATATATATATATATATATATATATATATATATATATATATATATATATACATATATATATATATATATATATATAATATATATATATATATATATATATATATAGGTATGTATGTCTGTTCATATATATCAACTATACTTAAAGGTGGAATTGGTAAAAAATCGAAATTAAATTAATACTTTGCAAAGGTTTAGTTACGACACACACACAAAAAAAAAACGGCCTTACATTAACCTAACTCAGGTAAATAAAAGTAAACACAGCCAATGGAAGAAATTGACCAACCAAACAACTGAAAGTCGCTGGAATAAACCCAAAAGTACCTCAACCTGTGAATTGAAAAATCAGAAGCGGAGAATTGCGAACTAATCAAATAAATGGTATAATTTCTGCAGTTCTCCTTGACGCACGTACCCTCTTAGTAACAGCGGAAGAAGCAGAAAAAGGTCAACGGAATTTTTTTAAATATCCTTATTCGTTAAAATCTCTAGCGTAGGAAAGAGATAAAAAAGTCCCCCAAAAAAGTAGACTAATGGAAGAAAAAAAAAAGAATAAATCTAAAAATACAAAGAAGATTAATATTTGCACACAGTTCTCCGTCTTCTTCAGGCCCCCATTAGGAACGCCAAATAAAGCATTCGCCTCGAACAACCTCAATCTGTAAGAGTTGAAAGAGAGTTGCCTAGATACCCCCCTCGAAGGAGGCACGGCCACTGGAGGATGGATGCGGGTAGGGTGTATTGATGAAGGAGGAGGAGGAGGAGGAGGGATTTCACCTCAAGAGAGCACACCGTAATCCACGGACTGCCTTTCACTTGGGGTACGCTATGAGGTACATACATCGACTACAATAAGCAGCAGCAGCAGCAGCGGTACGTGACCTCTTCTCCATGTCTTCGTACCCCCAA
>NC_090747.1:106933945-106936445 GCF_036898095.1 Palaemon carinicauda | reverse complement strand
TTTGTCAGTAATTGCTATGTTGTCAAGGGATATGCCTTACTGTTAAAAAAAAAAATAGATGAAGAATTGAGACGAAAGGAAAAAGTAAAAATATCTGAAGTAACAAAGAATTACGAAGATCCTAGAAAGCGGAAAAAATTGAGTCATTCTGAAACACATCACAAACAAAAATCCCCATCACTTGCGGTCGGAAATAATAGACGAATTAATTTTCCTACTGGAAAACGGAAGAATTGAGTCATCCTAAAATACATCATACAAACTCTAATCCCCAACACTTCCGGTCGAAAGTGATAGTTCAATTAATATTTTCCTATTTTAGATAACTGATGTATGACAGCGACCTTCAAGATTAGAAATCCCCATGGTTTACTTTCTATCGTTTTCATTTACAGGTCTTGGAGGCCAGATGATTCTTAATAAGTAAATGCTCTTGGTGCTTGAAGATTTCCGTTATTTGTCACAGCTGATGTCAAAACTTTGTGATAGATATTTACGTTATATCATTTGCTTTGAAAAATCAAGGCAGGAGAAAACATTCAAATGAAGTGTATGATTATAATAGCATGTTATGTGATTCTATATGCATCTACAATAAAAGCTTCTTAATTCGACAGGAAGACTTTACTGTCTCACAATCTGTTGGACAGGAGTTCGAGTTGCTCTTAAGTTCAATATTTTCTAGTAGCGTCTTCACTCTCATTGTCTTTGCGATTTAAGAATGGGAGGGGAGCGTATGGCTGTACCTGATGAGTCATCAACAACCACTGCATGCCCTCCCTGGTCCTACCTTGGGATTATGGCGCTGATCGTATGTAAAATTGGTCGATCTCTAGGACATTACTTGTCCCTTTCCTCGGCCGCTTATGAGCAATCTTTGAACTGGTACCTACAAAGGCACTCAAAATTGCCAATAGTATAATTAGTTAAGAAGTTTGGTAGTCGACCAAAGAACCCTTGAACTACAGAATTTCCCTTCCCAATACTGAAAACTTTGATTATTTTCATTAACTTTTTATTTCTGTACGTACGACAATTGAATGGACGACATTAATATAACAAGCAAAGGGGATATCGGGTACAAAAGCTATGCAAAACTGCATAAAAAATAACCAGAAAGTGTGAAAAGAGAGTGCAAAGCTATATGTAGACTTTTGACTGGGAAAGAGTTAGTTCAAAACTGTAAGTAGACTTTTGACTGGGAAAGTAATGTTGATAAACGGTTGAAATGGAAAGGATATTGACAAAAAGATATAAAAAAATATTAAATGAAAATAAATTCTAATACTGTAAGAAAATGATTGCAAGATATTTATGATATGGAGAGAACGATAAATTCATAGATTGTCATGGCCAAATTTTGGGGACATTTCTAGATTACACACAGGCTTAAGAACGCGATTAAATACAAACGCAGCATTTGATAAAATTTGCTAAATGCAGAAACAGCAAAACCCAAAAATTTAAACATGAAAACCAAACTATTGCACAAACCAGAAAATCAATCTCATAAACCAAGAAAATTATCTTGAGAAAAAGGCTATATCCTTCGAGTAAGTGAATTTACGTCACGCAGTACAGCGGAAACCTGCTATTGCTATTATGGCAAGTTATAATGACGGTTGATTGCACGGAACAGGATTTCCTCGTAACTTATCCTTGGTCGATAAATCGGAGGAAATACCGACTTTTCCCTCCTTTAAATAATGCGGATTTGGAAGAAATGGTAACACGACTGGCGGCTTTCGTCCCATTGAAGCGACGCGTCTCGCATACCTGGGTCATGTACAATCATGTCTTGGGTGATTATCTTTCGCAAGGTAATTGGATGTCTCTTAATCCAAGGAGAGTCGTTTGCCGTCACATTCGTTATTTCCTGCTTTGGTTTATATGAATTCTTTTATTGCATTGGTTTAATTACTGATGCATTGATGAAGATTTAGCTGCACAAGTTATTTCAGTGAAATAAAAAAAGGAAAAGAATGTTATTCAATCCAAGGATAGTCGTTTGCCATCACATTCGTTATTTCCTGCTTGGGTTTATATGAATTCTTTTATTGCATTGTTTTAATTGCTGATGCGTACATGAAGATTTAGCAGCACGAGTTATTTCAGTGATATCGAAAAGGAAAAGAATGTTATTTAATCCAAGCAGAGTCGTTTGCCGTCTCATTCGTTATTTCCTGCTTTGGTTTATATGAATTCTCTTATTGCATTGTTTTAATTGCTGATGCGTAGATGAAGATTTAGCAGCAATAGTTATTTCAGTGATATAAAAAAGGAAAAAGAATGTTATTTAATCCAAGGATAGTCGTTTGCCATCACATTAGTTATTTCCTGCTTGGGTTTATATGAATTCTTTTATTGCAATGTTTTAATTGCTGATGCGTAGATGAAGATTTAGCAGTGATAATTATTGCAGTGGTATCAAAAAGGAAAAGAATGTTATTTAATCCAAGGAAAGTCGTTTGCCGTCACATTCGTTATTTCCTGCTTTGGT
>NC_090747.1:106916445-106926445 GCF_036898095.1 Palaemon carinicauda | reverse complement strand
TCCCCGGTCGTCAAGGGTGTGAGTAAGTAGGGTATGATTTACGGCCCATAAAACCATTGCAGGTCGCCATAAGAATTACTTATCACCCGTTATCGGACCGACAAGTCCCCTGTCCGAACAGCGGCTCAGGTAAAATTATATGCTATGGGCAAGGCGAAGAGTACTATGCTAAATGGTGAAGTCATGAAAGCATGTATATTATGAGATTGTATAAGGAAACATTTCAATATTAAGCTATGATTTTGCAAATATTTCGTATAAATATTTATAAGAGCATTTTAATATATTCAATGTGAGTACGTATGTATGTAAATGAGTACATCTAAGTATGTATGTATAAAATAAAATGAAATGGGAAAACTCAAGCATTAAATTGTGACATTCATTGGACACAAACTTATAGACATGAAAGAATTATACGCTTAAAATAACGCATGTTAATACAACTCTTAATATCGTAGTACGGTAAAATCGCGTGAAAGGAGGATTGAATGGAAAGAAAAACTCATTTAAATGTCTTCAAATATTCGGGAGATTTAAACGCCACATTGCACGTGATCTCATTAGAATTTTTCCTCAAGACATTCTTGATATATCTTTCAATTCTCTCGCCCACTACTACTACTACTACTACTACTACTACTGTAATTATTACTAACTTCACATATATGAATTACAGAATATTAGCTCTGTATTTTCCAATTTCACAAACATTTTATCCAGCCTTATCATTACTCAGAAATTGTGACTGAATTTTGATAGCTCTCTTCTCATACATAAATACACATTATATATATATATATATATATATATATATATATATATATATATATATATATATATATATATATATATATATATATATATATATATATATATATATATATATATATATATAGAGAGAGAGAGAGAGAGAGAGAGAGAGAGAGAGAGAGAGAGAGAGAGAGAGAGAGTAATCAGTTGATAATTGGATTGTATTTCAATGACATAGCGTTACGCTGAGAATCGAATTAAAAAGCCTTGCATTTTCCAGTCATTCATTAAGGTGCAGCCCGGGTCCATGGCTCATTCGCAAAGCTCACACTCTGAATGAAAAGGAGACTAGGATTGAAAATCGGGTGCTCATTGGATGGAGGATGGGTGGATGAATCATCGCATTATGTCAAACTGTCCGAAGAAATATGGGAAAACGGTCATGTTGACACTGAACTTCAAGGGTTCAAGGACAGGAGAGAGAGAGAGAGAGAGAGAGAGAGAGAGAGAGAGAGAGAGAGAGAGAGAGAGAGAGAGTATCACAATGTTTGGTACCTCCATTATCATTTCAAAACGGTCTATGTGAGGTTGAGAACCATCATGCTTTTTATCAATAACCTGTAAGAATCCTTGATAGTGAAGAGAAATTTGATCAGAACATGTGAAGTAGTTTCTTAGAAATAAGACTGTAGGGTTGGGCACTTAACGTGCTCTGCGCAGGCGCATATTTGGCACATGTACTCTAAGAGACTTGAGACTTGTACAACGCATAAACACAAGAGATCAAAGGAGATAGGGAGGCCTTCGTAAATTCCTCTAGTCTAACACATACACTTTTAAAACTTTTGACAAACAGCGCAGCACAACCACCTCTGAGATCATCGGATCTTTTCCACCGATGTGTCACTGGTGACGTCACCGGTCAAACGGAACGTAAATACTAAAAAAAAGAAAAGAAAAAGGAAACGATAAAAAGAGAAGCTGGGAAAAGTCATAATTTGCATCAGTGATTATATCCCACAGCTCACAGTGTCCAATGTTATTCGAGGAGGAATACGGAATCAAGAAACACTGTCAAATGTCTGCTCGTACAAAGAGATTCCACCGTACAATGAGTGAGCACTTTCCATGATTCCACCTGGCTGGACCCCTCGCTGCGTAGTTGCACTATTGTTTCACAACCAAAAGCTTGATAATCTGGGTTTAAGCCGTCGAATATTTCCTTAAGACTTTTTGGGCAATATCTACGAAAGAATTATCTTGCATACATCAATATGTCGAATGCAAAATAGATAGAGATAATGAAGATTCACTGCAGGATCTCTTCCTTCAAAATTGTCAGTATATAATTTAATGCTGGATAAACATTATTCCTGGTTTGCTGAGCCTGAATTTCTCCCTCTCCCGAAGGACTCTGTGATGTAAACACAAATGAACTTTGGTCACACGGTGTCCTCCACCATTATACAAGACACTGACTGAGCATAGAAATTCCTCTTTAAATACTGAGGAAGCATGCTTAGTATTACTTCCTAAAATTAATGTAATAAATCAATCATTAAAAACTCTACACGTAGACTTATTAAATTCTTGAGAAGATTCCTTTCATTATATCAAGGCGACCTAAACTTTTAAGTTAATATAACTCAATATGAATTAACAGCAAAAAAACAAATTAAACAAATATTGAATAAAGATTATAAGTATCTATAATCATTGCTTTAACGAATGGAAACATGCGTTACTCTCTCTCTCTCTCTCTCTCTCTCTCTCTCTCTCTCTCTCTCTCTCTCTCTCTCTCTCTCTCTCTCTCGCCGTTCATGGCCAAGTGGTTCTCAATACAGTACCACCTGGCTTAACCAGCTCGTTTGGAACGCGTGATTGGACTGCAAATAAAGATGCCAGCGCTCGCTAGACGAGGTCTAACGACACATAAATCTCTGGAAGTGTAAATTTCTGTGAGGTAGGAATATATGGAAGGGGGGAGGACATGATCTTTGAGGAAAGGGCATAAGGGTTCTTAAGCTACCTGAAGACTAATAAGGTATTTTTTTTTTTATTGTTATTTTTCTATTTCTCTCTCACGAGGGTCTTCCCATTCCACTGGGAGCTTGATCACCAGTTAAATGGTTTCATCAAATATGTTTAATATAAATATAAATGATATAGATATTATCCATCGAAGAAGCTTCTGCTCTAAATAATTATTATCATCGCTGACTAGTCCCATCTATACGATAAAAGGATTTAGCAGTGTTAAATTAGAGTCATGTTAATTGAACAGTTTTTCATGACTGAGCCGAGCAAAATGTACAACACAAGGCCACAGTTTTGCAAAAAAAAAAAAAAAAAAAAAAAAAAAAAAAAATGTGCATGCCATTGTGTGAATACATGGTGACTATATGTGCTCACAAATAAAATTCGAGGTTTCACTTTTTTTTTTTTTTGCATGGTATTTCATAAGGAGTATTAAAATTTGCCTCTCATTAATGCATTGCAAATACACTTTAAAGAAATTATCTACATTTGCGACATTCAAATATAATAAAAAAATTACTACCATAATGTTGTAATATTCTTCATCGTCATCTACTAGAAAATTATAGTTTTTTTTTTTTTTTTTTTAAATAACATGCGTAAAACAACAGAACTGGCGATTCAATAGTCATTAGTTATTCAAACACTACATCATATTCACATCACATTTCCATAAATATAATTCAGTCTCTGTAACAATTTTCTCATGAATAAGTCGTTACTCCACAAAAGATTTATATTATCATGGTCATCACTCGTTGCTCAGTAGTTTCATATATAAACTGTAGTTATATAAGTCTCAGATCCTTCAAATGACATCTTTTATTTTTTATTTTTTTATTTTTTGATGATGATGATTCAAATGTATAGAAAGTCAAGCATCATGTAACTGTCACACGTTCGGTGAAAAATATATCTGTTTACTGAAGGTGAAAGCATAAGTATCACACAAAACCTGCCCTGAAAATTTTGCAAAACTAGTCTTCCCACATGAGTAAATATTCGATAAAGTCTTCTATAAAGTAATAACGAAGGTTTAAAATTATATCTATTTTTGTTACCCCAAACTGAACTAGAAATGGGTTATTTCATTCAGTTAAGAGTAAAGAAAAAAAAAAGAAAAAAAGAAAATGCTCGTTATAAACGAGAGAGTTGGACCTTCCAGGTGTTGCATTCTTGGCGCTTTGACAAGCAATGCGTGTGGCACCTTACACCAAGGTCTTTCTCTTGCGCTGGTATGTCGCATTAACGCACAAACCCACATACTCTGCAACTGCATACTCACCCTTGCCATCTCTACTTTCAATACAGCTCTCATACTACTAAATGCCATTTTTTTTGCACTGTTTCCTATTCTCTAGGAAATGAACGACGCTTGACTGTATTTCGCGGTTAAATTCTTCGTGGTTACAAAGCGGTATTGTTATGGCTATCAACGATATTTCCTCCTACTTCAGGACGGAAATGCAAACAGATGCCAATATCCGCATTCTCATATATTAACCGGCCACAAAGCGACCGTCAATGGCAATGAATTGAGGGAAAAAATGACGCAAATAAAACCATGTGTTATTCGGTTACCGGAACTCGGAACCAAGACGGTGCAAAGCAAGGAGATAGGGAGCCTCTTGTTGCCACATGACGTCACGCACACGACAACGACGCTCTCCGCTCATGACGTCACCTGGCCAAAACAAATGAAGCTCGCTTCTTTTCATGCGGGGAAGATGAAACGGCCAATTATTGATAAAATACATGGCGGATATTTGAATTTCTTTCTTCTCTTTTTTTTTTTTTTTTTGCTTCTGCACGGACTGAATGCAAATACGAGGATTGAAACCATCAACTTAACCATTTAAGAAATCCAAGTTCTCAATTCGTATGACAGCGAAACTAATTCAAGTATCGTTTCAGGTTATTTAAGGTCAACCAACGAAGCCAGTCATTGGGGTTCTTAATTAATGTACCTTTTAGACGCGAATGAGCAGCGAACTTCTTTATGAAAGATTCTTATTTCCTCAGAATCGATAGTTTCCTTCTCTTTATTTTCTTTGATAGCTGTTGGGGAATACATGATAACCCACGCATGCGCCGTAGGGTGGATAATTAGCACCGCACGATCTACAGTCCGTCATTGACGTCATGTCTGTGCAGACTAATCCTGGGATCGTAATCCGGGACCTAACTATGAAGCTCGTGGGAGATAGATGTATAGATTGATAGATGGATGGATATATAGATAGATAGGTGGAATGATAGAAAGATATATATATATATATATATATAGATAGATTGGTCGATAAATAGCGATAGCGATAAATCTAAGATTGATACATATGAATATGAAAACGCAACATATAGAATTCGATGGCCCTGAAATTCGACATATATATATATATATATATATATATATATATATATATATATATATATATATATATATATATATATATATATATATATATATATATATTATATATATATATATGTATATATATATATATTAATTCATATATATATGTATATATATATATATATATATATATATATATATATATATATATATATATATATATATATATTAATTTATATATATAAATATATATACATACATACATACATACATACATACAGAGAGAGAGAGAGAGAGAGAGAGAGAGAGAGAGAGAGAGAGAGAGAGAGAGAGAGAGAGAGAGAGAGAGAAAGTTACAAACACGATGTTTTTATTCAAGAGACTCTTAGGATGAGTCACGAAAAATGCTTTCGTGTCCTGCGTAGGATGGACAAAAGTTCAGAAATCGTGAGCATTTACAGTGTAATTATGAAATCCTGCAGCCGCCATTATGTGGCTGTTATTGTGTGCTTGTGTGTTTATGCGTGCGTTTATACGTGCGTTCTCGGTGCAGAAATGCAAAACCTTAATTTGTGTTGCTTTTCGATCACTCATTTTTGCTATGCATAAGAAGTGCGTTAGAAGCAAACACTTTTGTTTGCCTTTATATAATTTGTTTTTAATATTTTTCTTACGATCTTTTAGTTTTATGGATGCGTAAGATGTCTACATTTTTTACCGGATTGCTTTTTATTAGTATATAAATTTGTTGTGTAATACTAGCATTGTATCTGAACTGTTTACAATTGTTTATTCTTGCACCACGTAAGAAGAGAAAACTCCCCATATGGCGTCCTAATAATTCATTCCTATTGGGGAGAAGCAACAACGCTCATTTCATAGTCATGGCTTTCACTGCTTATAGTAGGGATGCGTAACAAGGAAAATTTTGTTTACATTCTTTAAAATCCTCTGTTTATAGAAAGCGTAAAATGAGGCACTCCAAGTTCTTTACAAGTTCATCAAAATATGACCAGAATGCGCCAGTCATTATTTATCAGATTACTTTTTATTTATCTATTAATAACCACAACGACCTTATGTCATCTCCACTTCCTCACACTCCATTTTGGATATGCTTATCACGTATCTTCGATATCCGATACGGAATAAACGAAATAAACTTCCTTTTCGTAGCACGACTTGGACCAGCATCCAGGAGGTTAAGGCGAGTGATATGCTTTATACAAAAGATTACATCACCTCTTCTATAGGATCCCTCAACGGCTCCCTAGACATATGATGCTGAGTCCTTCTCTAAGTATAAATATTTTCTCTGTTTATACAGGCACTAAATAGTCCGGTATATTCCTTACGCATTCTCTTTCTTTACACATTTGACGTTGCAGAGCATACTAAATTACATTTGAATGTTTCCTAAGTAGGTAGCAACGAGAAATGTTAAAAGTTAATAATTTTCCACCATTGTATGGGTAAAAAAGATACTTTAGCCCTGGCAAGTAACTCTTCTAAGAGCAGGACAATCCAAAACCAAATAAATATTCTCCAGTCTTGGACAGCGTCATAGCCTCTGTTCAATGGCCTTCTACCGTGGCCACCGAGAAGAGATAGCTAGGTTTCTACTTTCTTGTGTTAAGAGTTTGCTTGCTTGAGGGCACAGTCAAGTAGACGTTTCTGGTACTTTCCCTTCCTCTTGTTTTTCAAACGCTGTGGTTAGCAGGCTTAAAAGATCGAGTAAGGATGGCTGAAGGTATAGCAAGAGGATGCCCTTTTCATATCTTTTTCTTTTTCTTTATTCTTAATATTCCTTTTTAAAACCAATACTATTGTAGCTTTTATTTTTCTGAATTGGACTTAAGACTTGGGTTTGGACCTGTTGTATTCTGCTTTGCAAATTATGCTTGCAGCTTGGCTGGTAATATCTGTCAATAGCCAGCTGGTACTACCACAACGTTGCAGCACCATCTCATCATCAATCATTGGTTTCTTTCCATTTCAAGGTTAAATGGCAGAGGCAAGGGAGAGTGACATTACCCTATCAAGCAGGATAATGCCCTAGAGACTGACCATATATACATATGATCAAGGATCTAGCCCACTCTCCACCCAAGCTAGGACCAAGGAGGGCCAGGCAATGGCTGTTGATGACTCAGCAGATAGACCTATAGGTTCGCCCAACCCCCCCCCCCCCCCCAGCCTTAGCTCACAAGGATGGTGAGGCTGCAGCGACTAAAGGAACTCCAGTCTAGCGTTCACCAGTCAGGGAAGTTACCACATCGGCCATCACAACCCCACCAGGGAATTTTACATAAATCTGAAGCAAGTACTACTTCCATCTTTGCATTTACAACCCTAGGCAATATTTCATAAATTTCCTTCTTTTATACTACACTCACTTCCTCGTTTCCTTTATTACATTTTCAACGTCAGACCCAAAAGCTCTTATCAAAAAATGAATTTTCCCTTGGGTCTTTAATCCCGAGGCAGGACGAATTCCATATTAAGAGGTATTTGACATATATTTGGTTAAATTGAAATAATAAAATAGCCAAGAGTTGCAAACTCCACAATAAGCTATAATGGCAGAGATGAGTTGATTTCGATTCTAAATACAAAACCTGAATTTGACAAGAATGTGTACTGTATGTGGCCTTGTGGTATAACAGTCAATTGTCACCTCAATTTCGACTGCGTCAGGGTTTGAATACTTACCTGACCAGAAGTTCTGATAAAAAAAAAAATATATATATTTTTACTTGGGTCTTTGGTCCCGAGGCAAAGAGAATGCGATATTAATTGATATTTGAGGCATAATTGTATAAAGAAAAATCACGAGTGTTATTGATAAAACTCTAATATATATATATATATATATATATATATATATATATATATATATATTACATATATATACATATATATAAATATATAATATATATACTATACATATATATGCAAATATATATCAAATATACATATTCAATTATACATATACTATACACAATATATATAATTGTACATCCATATGTAAATATATATACAGTACATTATATACATATACATATATATATATATATATATATATATATATATATATATATATATATATATATACAGTATATATATATATATATATATATATATATATATATATATAATATATATATATATATATATATATACAGGGTATATACATATATATATATATGTATACATATACTGTTTATATGCATATATAATTATATATATATTAAATATATATATATATATATATATATATATATATATATATATATATATATATATGTGTGGTGTGTGGAATAGATACTGTACATATACATATATATATATACATATATATATATATATATATATATATATATATATATATAATATATATATATATATATATATATATATATATATATATATTACAGACACGAAAAAAAACGGGTAAAGACTGCAATCAAGTTATTTTAGTTTTAATTTCTTGGTTATAATACATATGCTAACCTCATCAAATGTCAACTTTCGTGAATTCTATATATACACATACATGCATATATGTATATATATATATATATATATATATATATATATATATATATATATATATAATAAAGACAAATTGAAATGAAAAAACGTTATTAGAGTTAGTCTTTCGAACTCGAAATGAGAATAAAAAAATACATATGCATCGTCTTCTTCTGGAAATGTGACCCTTATGAAATCAATTTATTGATAACCCCCAGATAATTCAGATTTTAAAAACCGACATCAAGGCTTAAATCAACGCTCGGACCTTAAGTAAAGGTATTTAACATGGATTTTAAAAGTCAAGAGGTCAAAACCCAAATTTAAGTCATTGTATGTTTTCAAGTCATCCAGTAACATCCTCTTTTCTTGATTCCGACTCATCCAAGGTCATCCAGAAACTTTTCATAAGGATCCGATGTTTGGT
This sequence comes from Palaemon carinicauda, assembly GCF_036898095.1. Taxonomy (NCBI): domain Eukaryota; kingdom Metazoa; phylum Arthropoda; class Malacostraca; order Decapoda; family Palaemonidae; genus Palaemon; species Palaemon carinicauda. The sequence goes on along the minus strand of NC_090747.1, from coordinate 106,917,341 downwards.
ATAAATATTATGTATGTGATTTTATTTTCATTGTGTTTTAGACTATCTCAATAAAAAGAAAGTATTTATTCCAAAAAAAGTTTTCACTTTTCGTTTCGACGCTCAAGATATTATTCAAACATATGACGTGTCAGCTGACATGATACACACACACACATATATATATATATTTGTGTGTGTGTGTCTGTGTGTGTGTCTGTGTGTGTGTGTGTGTAAAGCGTTTTGCAAAAAGTGAAGATATTAATATTATCGTTAACTATTGACACTTGGAAACCTCACTAAAAGGAAAACCGGTAAGGACCTTGTAGTGCTGTATAAAGATGCTTGTCATCATCGCTTTGCATGAAAACAAACAAATAAAAACGATAATCATGACTATGCCACATTATTAAGCTCGTTTAAGGGGTCAAGTCTCAAATGGTTTTCCCTCCCTTTCATTGTTAGGTATTCAACTGTTCTTCCTTTTTATTATTATTATTATTACTTGCTAAGCTAAAACCCTAGTTGGAAAAGCAGGATGCTATAAGCCCTGGGGCTCCAACAGGGAAAATAGCTCAGTGAGGAAAGGAAAAAGTGAAATATAAAATCTTTTAAGAAGAGTAACATCATTAAAATAAGTATCTCCTAAATAAACTATATAAACTTTAACAAAAAGAGAGGAAGAGAAATTAGATAGAATAGTATGCCCGAGTGTACCCTCAAGCAAGAGAACTTTAACCCAAGACAGTGGAAGACCATGGTACAGAGGCTATGGCACTGTAAAGAAAATATAAATTCGCATTACTTTCCATCTCGTAGAAATACATAACTGTTTGAGTCTGACCACAGTAATACAGGTAATACAGAGTAAGCTTCATTCTGAAATTCTACCTGTATCTATCAGGACACAAACATGT
>NC_090747.1:106911147-106913647 GCF_036898095.1 Palaemon carinicauda | reverse complement strand
TATACATATATATATATATATATATATATATATATATATATATATATATAATATATATATATATATATATATGTATATGTGTGTGTGTGCGTTGGGATAAAGGGTTTATGTGAGCACATATAGCACATATTTATCAGATACACGTATGTAAATATGAAAGTATACGTGTGAAACTAATCAACGTGCAAAAGCAGTTTTTTCAGTAAATCATATGGATTTACCTGCTTTTTTAAAAGATTTTTATCAGATAGAATAATCCATATATTTACTAACCAATCTTCAGTCATAATCTCCATTTTACTTACCCTGTAAAGGCCATCAATTTCCATGCATTAATACTGTCTTGCCTAGTTAAAGACAAGAAGGGGTATAATATACAAGGTTGTAATGATGGTAATACTTTTAAAACACAAGCGAACTTCAATATATCTAGATATTGATTCCCTTACAGCGAAATTATGGACCAAAAGCTCTCAATTAAACCAGAATTGGACGAAATATTACCCTAAAAACACTTCTACAAAGCAGCTTACATTTGGATTTTATTTTTGGGAGTGGTTTGGCTTTGGTATCAAAATATATACCTTTTTCTATAAAAGATTACAATAGGATATGCTAAGAATGCTCAGTATGACGAGAAGTATGAGGAACTTGAAAATGCATTTATGTTCGTTTCTCCTTCCGCATGTGCTTACGAGGCAATGAAATGTGGGGCTACAATGTATTTTTTCCACTTTCAACAAATGCATTTCTTACTCTGAAATTTGATCGATTGCATTTTTTTTTCAAAAGTGCATTTAAAAAACAGAATACAAATATCAAAACTGAATTCGCGTTAGCCTAAAACATTATTTATTCATAGGACATAAGAGGGTATCAGGTTAGACGATTTTTTTTACAATAACCAGAATCTATTACATCATGGCTGTCACCCACAAAAAATTGCAATATTAAAATTACTTTTATTTGTATTCGCTAATTTATTGTTTATTCAAAGTTGAAGATATTTTTCCAGATATTTCAAGTGCTTGATATAAGACACCGATGATCACAGAATACTCTTTAAAAAATTACTATTGCTTTCCAACGTATGTTTAGTCTAAACACATCTCTTGACCCATGGAAGATTAATAGAACTAGAAATATATAAATATATATAAAAAAAATTAATTATTGATATGTATGTATTGTTTTACTGAAAACATTCATTACAAATTTTAATTTATTCGTCCGTAGCAGAGTTCTCTACCTACTTGATATTTAGAATTTCACTATGGAGGATTGTTTTCACTCTCTCTGATCCGACAATATTCAGTCTATCGTACTGTCTAAAGTAAAGAGAGAGAGAGAGAGAGAGAGAGAGAGAGAGAGAGAGAGAGAGAGAGAGAGAGAGAGAGAGAGATTTCTATCTTATAAGATGTTATCAACCTAGAATTTCATGCAAAATATATCGACTTGATTTGTGGAAGTATGATTAAAAAAAAAAAAAACTCGTAATTTTCAGGAAGACTAAACGTACAATAAAACAAAAATCCCCTCTAAACCACAGTACGCTCACAAAAAATAACCTTGGAATCTTTCAAAGCAAGAAGTTTACCCACTGGCTTGAAACCTCTTTAACCCCACGACCCTCTCGTCTGAAATTGGACATCAGATTAAACTGAACCGATTCACATCAATTATCATGAGAGTGGAATCACTCGGGCGATCTGTTTGCTTGCAGGACTCGAGAGAGGAATTTCTCTGGACAGATGGAGAGCCCTTCTAGAGCCTGCAAACAAGGAGGATCTTTGTCGAAAAAATAGGTACGAGAGAGAGAGAGAGAGAGAGAGAGAGAGAGAGAGAGAGAGAGAGAGAGAGAGAGAGAGATCCAATGTAGTACTGTCTGGCCAGTCAAAGGACGCAAACACTCTCTGACGGTAGTATCCCAACGGGTGGCTGGTGCCCTGGCCAACCTACTACGTATTACGTTGTTTATTCTTCAGTGTTATTCAAACTGTTGAAGTTCTCGGTATTCGGTTGACCCAAAGAGAGAATATACTAAATATGAAAAAAGGCTTTTAACGATGATTAGCTTTTATTAACGAAATGAGAACTCAAAAGCAAAATAGACTAAACACCTCGAAATCTCTAAGAAATTTGGTATTTGGTATTAAAGAGAGAGAGAGAGAGAGAGAGAGAGAGAGAGAGAGAGAGAGAGAGAGAGAGAGAGAGAGAGAGAGAGAGAGAGAGAGAGAGAGTTTATGATTTGACGCGAATGACAGGTTTTTCGGTGGTTAGGGATGTCATTAGTTCCTGTTCGTTGAGATGTCAAAGAAACCGGAGTTGTGAAATAAAACTATAATTTGCAGAGTTAAATCATGGATTGGTTTCATAAATTTGGGCCAGAGGGCCCGGCATTGGAGCCACAGAGAGTAAAACCAGCAACTGCAGTATGAAGGAACAGTTACGAGGCTGGACAGCAACGTGGCAGAAAGGCTTACGGAATAGAGATGGAATA
>NC_090747.1:106873647-106906147 GCF_036898095.1 Palaemon carinicauda | reverse complement strand
ATACAGTACGTAAATCTCACGAGAAACAAAATTTACATATGTAACATTCAAATTTTTCTATCATGAAAACAATGAATACAACAACAAATAAATTAATAACTGTTGATAAAAATACAAATAAATAATAAGGTATTCCAATGTATTCTATATTGAATGGGTTTACACATAATTCGCTCGAAAAATACGAGATTTAAAAACAGCTTTGTAACGCCACTTCAATGCGAGAAAAGGTCGCATAAGCAGAAAACATACTCGAATACCCTTGAAATGCCTCGTGAACAATGATCCAGACCTTTTCCATATATCACATTAAAAAAGAATGAAACAAAACAATAGACGTTCCAGGAATCATTGCAGACAATCCAGGTAAGAACATAACCCGTAATTAGTGTTGTCGGATGGAACTGCCATTACAAATCGAACAGAGAAGCCAAAACACCTTCGGGCTTTGACGAAGACGTCAATGAATACTGAGAGTTTCTCGGGTGAGGGGGGGGGGGGTTGTTCTCAGGGTCTCTGGTATGGAAGTGAAGAATATTCAAGGGGAGAGGTGTTTGGAGGCCGGAGGGAAGGGGAGGGGAGGGGACAAGAATATGAAGGGTTTTGGGCGAGTAGCAATTCGATGCCCCCGCACCTTCTTCGTCCTCTTCCTCCATCGGAAATCCGGGTTGAGACAACGGAGGCTCACGTCGATGGACGATTCTTTCTTTCTTTTTTCTTCCAGTGCGAGATGTTGGCGCGCGCGGTCACATTCTCATGCCGATCTTCTTTCTTCTTCTTCTTCGATCGCGTGTGGAAAACGTTAGGTCTTCCACACTATTGGCCCCTAAGGATGCGAACGATTCCCAGTAGGGGAAATACTGACCGTTTCCTCTAGAACTGGTTTTGTAGTGAAGCTGCTGGAAAGCAGAGTGGGGCGTGGCGAGGAATGCAGAGTTAAAAAAGCAATAATAATAATAATAATTAAATAAATAGTTAAGGCATATATGTTGAAAGACTTCCCTGCGATCTCAAGTCAGCTTATATAATTAATTGAACTTCTAAAATCTTTTATTCTTTGTTTTAAGAAAAATAAAGAAAATTAAGTAATAACAAACAAAAAAATCTATATACATATACACACACACACACACACATATATATATATATATATATATATATATATATATATATATATTATATATATATATATATATATATATATATATATGTGTGTGTATTGAAACCAAATTGCATGCATTGCTACTTCTCTTAAACCAACGAAAATTGGCCTTTTTAACATTGCTAGAAAGGATGTTCCGTCTATTTGCAATAAGGAAAAGAAAAACATGTTGCGCGAGAGAGGGGTCATGCAGTTGGGGTAAATATGGGTGAATAACTAAAAACCAAGGAAACTAGCGAAAGAAAATCACTGGGCAATATAATACTAAGATCAAATCGTATGGACCTTTGAAGTAATAAAAATTATGAAAATATATGAAATGTTCTTATTATAAACAAGATTCCCTCTCAAGACAATACAACTGATTAATCAAGAAAGAGGTAGTACATGTAATGGTGTAAACCATAAATTTAAAAGCAAACGTAATGAAACTATAAACATATGTAGTAAAATAGTAAAACATTAGCATCGAGTTTGAGAAGAAATGGCCTGTCTTTCATCTTTCTGGACGTCAGCAACATTTTCAAGCATGGCTGAGGGAGGACTGAATTTCAAGTTCCCAAATGATAAATCCACCAGGTGATCTTCAGATGATCAGTTGACACCATATACAATGTCTGCAAACTTACATTCAACAATGTTCGTTCATCCTCGTGATAGCCAGTTACGGGCATAAACATAGACAAGAATTTTCAGTGCTTTCATGCAATGCTTCACAGCCGGCCACAAATGTTTAATACCAAGTGTTATTGTACTTTTCAACTTGTGTCTCTCTTTTCACCAATCCGGCAACTGACTCTTTCTGATCTCTTCTGCGCAAAAGAAAAAAAAATTAATAAAAAATAAAAATAAAGATATGTTTTCTTTGGAATTCGGGGTGGCAAAACATATAAACTCTCCCAGTTGACTTTCAGGATAAAAGGCATTCAAAGTAACTAGGATATACATTTTAAATAAGAAACGGAATAGATACCAAGCCAGCTAATTTAAGCTATTTGAGCACCAAAGCTTGCATCTGCTTTCAGTCTGCGCTACTTGGGGACGTGCTTTCCCATGCTATTTACCTCCTCTACAACAATAGTTAACCTTTTAATCTTGTTTACCACTTAATATATAAAGGGAAAAGTTAAAAGCAAATTAACGCCTGATTATTTTCCAGATGATGAAAGAGGCGATGAGAATGTACACCAATGACTAACGTTTCTAGAAAAACTTAATAACACAGAACTTACAGGTACTGTATATGTATCTTGAACATTATCCTAAAAAAAACAAGAAAAAAAAGAAAAAAGAAAAAAAAAAAAAAAAAAAAAAAAAGACTACAGAGTTCTAATGCACTAATGACTGTTTCAGATAATTCCAAGTCGTATGTGTGACGTGTTGTGTATTCAACTTGTAGTTTTCATAATGGTTGCAAAAAGTTTAAATCAATCACTCAACAAGATGGAATCTTATTTTTATCATTAACTGAGAAATCCCACTTCATTCACTATACAGCTTTTTCAGGGCTACTCATTCTCAACTGATATCAAGTTTTAACTCGCAATAATTGTAAAAACTATATTATCAAAATTTATAATACGTCCATTTAAAGTAACAATCTGTGCCAACTTTGTTTATCTCGCACCAAGGTAGCTCGATTACACTGCCTTACTAATCACTGGCAAAAGAAAAAATTATACAATAATTGTTTTTATTATAACTTCATTCGCATGTAAGATTATTCAAAAGGAAAAATACTTATTGTGAACTTGCTTCTTTTCTCTTGGAATGAAATGAAAGTCAAAATTCATGCACAAAGATAATTTAGCAACTTTCTGTGGGGTACAAGTTTAAAATTTTTATTTCCTCAACAAGGAGAAATGCCTCATTTATTTCAAATCAATTAATCATGTTAAGAGGAATTCACTATATGAGCTTTCAATTAAATCTTGGAGATATGCAGTCACTTAGTCTCTCTCTCTCTCTCTCTCTCTCTCTCTCTCTCTCTCTCTCTCTCTCTCTCTCTCTCTCTCTCTCTCTCAAGTACACGTTGTTGAATAGTGCTTTCCGATCAAACAAACACGGTTGGGGACATATACTTTTGAATAAAATAATATACTTACCACACCTGCAAGGTATCTCAAGATCATGTTTGTACATTATGTAATTAATTGAAACTTCGCCACCATTCATTTTAAATAAAATACCTATCATCTTGCAAATAAAAAATAATTGAACTTTATCCTTTGCTGTCCAAAACATCTTGAACATGAATCAATAGTGTTTTTAATATGGGGTCATGTCGAGAACCTCTAATAAAAATGTCTCTGCCTTTCCCATGATTAAAAATGAAATTGAAGAGATACAAGTTAAGGATTAAATAAAGGAATATTCATAACACGAATAAAATTAGTGATAAATGGAATGAAAATATAAACAGACAATGTCTTTGTAGCTTTCCAAAATCAACAGATAACTAATAAATTTCATAACAAAATTCCAACGAAGTGATTGACTAATACCTCCACTGATCTAATCAATTGATCCTATGCCTAATCTCCTGTTTTACGAGACAGAAACATTAGACATTGTGATTATCAAATGGCGAAATCATTTACCAGGTAATTGGCATGAATAGTTCTGCGAAATCTTTGCATATCGAGAGCAATATTTACGTACTCAATGACGTCATCTGGGTCTCATTTCTTTCATTACAAGAAGACGAAGCCAATTTGCCTCTAACCTACGACGCAGAAGAGAAACGCAAAGATGTGAAGCGACCCTGAAAAAGCCTGCGATCAAGTCTTTACCGAAATCTTAAAAGGTCAAAGGTTCTGCAACTATAAGGGTCAGTGTGGCATTTCCTTTGATATGAGAGTAAGTGGAAGAAAAAGATGAAGACATGGATAAAAAATGTTGGATGTTACTACTACTACTACTCATTATCTCTCTCTCTCTCTCTCTCTCTCTCTCTCTCTCTCTCTCTCTCTCTCTCTCTCAGAATAAGTTAAACAAGATCATAAGAACTCTCCAAACGTTTAAACTAATTCGCTCTACCCAAGAGCAAATGGAGTCTCCACGGATGGAGCAAAATGCCTTTGGGATATCAGAAATCCTTGTAACTCTCTCTCTCTCTCTTGAAAGAGAGAGAGAGAGAGAGAGAGAGAGAGAGAGAGAGAGAGAGAGAGAGAGAGAGAGAATGTTGTAAGAGCCAACACTGACCTCGGTTTACAATGCCGGTTTAACTGCAATTGCGCAGCTGTGCCGATAACCAAACCAGCGGTTTACGCTTCGAAAGGTGAAAAAGTTACGTGGTTTAGGATATGGTAATGGCAGTAGTAAGACTATTACTATTATTACTCTTAGTAGTAGTAGTAGTAGTAGTAGTAGTAGTAGTAGTAGTAGTAGTAGTAGTAGTTACTGCAATGACGACTGATACTCCTACAGTTATTATTACTGAGACGCAATAATATAAGGCCACTTACAAAAGTTACATTTCACTTCCAGTTTTGTAGATACTCAATATATTACGGATTCTTTCAAAACACCTAAATATAAGGGCTTTAATGTATTTCAATGTATAGGCTACTGTACTTTTATCAAATGTTAATATGAAAAGTGATGAAAATATTGCATATTTTTTACCGTTAACATCTTGCCGAGCGATTGAGAAATTTTCAAAGATTTTGGTTTCTCAAGGGCCTCTCCCAAAAGGCTCAATTTCCTCTAAGGCCGATCGTTGATGAAACTTCTGTTGCAAGCGAAACCGCTAATTAAAGGAGTTCTTTAAAGAGGAGTGTTATTGGCCAACGAAAAAGATAACGTTTTGCATCTTCCTGGTTAATTATCATCTTCCTGCCAGTAAAGATAAAAACTGATTAAATAAAAATACATACTCTAAAGCGTATCTCAAAATTAATTTTTTTTTTTTTTTTTTTTTTTTTTTTTGCTTTCAGTGACCCTATTCTTTAGGAGCATTTAGGAGCAGTACCCGCTAGATCAAGATTCCAATTACTGTCCCCGTCAAGGCAAAAATGGGAGTGCTTAAAGAGGTATCACACCTTAATAACTATCCTCATTACCATTTTAAAACGAAATCTCAGGTACTATGGACTCATTTGCATCTTTTTGCTCTCGGCGCCGTACTCTGTCCTCGACCGCAGCAAACTTCTCCGGAAAACCTCCGGAGATTTCATGGATTCTTGAAGGAGATTTTGTGAATTATAGCTACCTGGGCGCCTACGCGTCGCTTGCTGCGGTTAGTTTGGGGGAGAGGGGGAAAGAGAGGGACAGCCGCTATTGACCGCTCATGTCGATTTCGTTTAAGATGAGGATTGTAATTATCGAGATAGTTGTCTTTCACTTTGACCTTTAAGACTATGCTCGGTATATATCCTGACTTGTATAGAAAGGTGATTGCATAACAAACTCACACACCCGCATACATATATATATATATATATATATATATATATATATATATATATATATATATATTTATTTATTTATATATATATATATATATATATATATATATATGTGTGTGTGTATATATATATGTGTATGTATATATATATATATATATATATATATATATATATATATATATATATATATATATATATATATATGTATATATATATGTATCATCATAAATAACTTATCTATAATATACGTATTCTATATATACATATATATACATATATTCATATATATATACCATACATATATATATATATACACATATATATACACACACATATATATAATATATAAATATGTATATATACAACATGAAAAATAGCCCAGTGAGGAAAAGAGACAAGGAAAAATAAAATACTTTAAGAACAGTAACAACATTAAGATGAATAATTCCTATATAAACTATAAAAACTAACAAAACAAGAGGAAGAAAAATTAAATAGAATAGTGTGCCCGACTGTACCCTCAAGCAAGAGAACTAACCCAAGAGACAGCGGAAGACCCTGGTACAGAGGCTATAGCACTACCCAAGACTAGAGAACAATGGTTTGATTTTGGAGTGTCCTGCTCCTAGAGGAGTTGCTTACCATAGCTAAAGGTCTCTTCTACCCTTACCAAGAGGAATATGCACATTTGATTTGTATATTTATCTCCAATAGCCATAATGACCACTTGGCTTTTAAATTCTCTTAACAATATTGGCTACGCATTCAATCGAAAGTTTCAAATATAAATAAAACATGAATGGTGCCTTTCCTTTACTGACGCGATTCGAATCCACGCGAGTGAGGCTACCGTTAACCCGCCAGGCTCTTCGGTATATCAGCGTGTGCGCTCAGTTACACATACTCCCTGATGATGATGTAAAAACTGAAACATACGCCCTGATGATGATGTAAAACCTGAAGCATCGCCCTGATGATGTAAAAACTGAAACATACACCCTGATGATGTAAAAATTGAAAAAAATTCTTCTTAGCAACCCTAAAACTGCATTTACAAATTTTGCCAACAATCATATAGGATTAATATCTAATACTTTAATAACCTTGATGAGCAAAAATCAACGTCTCGCTAAAGTAAAAACTAACTTTACAAATTCTGCTAACAGTAATATATGATTAATATTTGATACTTTAATTACCTCCAAGTGTAAAAATCAACACCTCTCTACAGAAATTTTTCCATAATCAAAAGACTGCTTTAGTAAGTCCTGATAATGATAATAGGAGATAATTTGCCATTAGTATCTTAATCCCTTCGTTCCAAATTCTATAGTGTTTCAAATGGCGAGATACATTCTTCACAAATGAAGAAAATTACTTTTGCGTGTACGTTAATGGAAGGAAAGTAGTAACATAAACAAAACAAAAGTGCTCTATCTGGTCTTGTAATATGCAAATCGATCAGACTTCACTTGATTGAAAAATACATCTCTCTCTCTCTCTCTCTCTCTCTCTCTCTCTCTCTCTCTCTCTCTCTCTCTCTCTCTCTCTCTCTCTCTCTCTCTCTCTCTCTTATCATTTAGCTTGGTTGAACAGTGAGTGAAACAGGTATTTATTAAATAAATAAATAAATAAGTTTTTATCTTTGGTCATTATCCTGAGAATTCATGTTTAGTATTCGGATACTTTACTCACAAACATGCATTGGGTAATAGAGGTGATAGAAATATTTCCTGTACATTCCAAGTTCAAACGTTCGATCTGTGAAGATCGAGAAGATTTGACTTTTGACAACTCAAAGAAGCACACACAGACACGCACACATACATACAAACATACATACATACATGCATATATATATATATATATATATATACATATATATATCTGTATGTATATATATATACATACATACACATATATATATGCATTTATATATATACATACATACACATATAATATGTATGTATATATATACATACATACATACAAAGATATATATAAACATATATATATATATATATATATATATATATATATATATATATATATATATATATATATAATAATAATAATATATATATATATATATATATATATATATATAAATATATATACATATGTATAATATATATATATATATATATATATATATATATATATATATATATATATATATACAGTAGTATATATATACATACATAGATATATATATATATATATATATATATATATATATATATATATATATATATATATATATATATATATATATATAAGTATGGAGACAGGAGCAATTACTCAAGACTAAACATATTGGAGTAAGGAGACGCGTTCTGTTTTTTTCCATTCATTTATTTGCGCCGACGTTTCGTATCAGCTTGATACATTTTCCAGGCTGAAACGATTACAAGTTAATTGTGTATAAGTGAAAAGATACACACAACGTTTACCAACACCAAAATTAAAAAGCTTTTTAATAAATTAAGAATAAAAACAGAGTAAAAACAGAAACACAGAATAACAGTGAAAGGGCTTGGAGCGAATATAGAGAAACAAATTAATTCAATAATAATAATAATAATAATAATAATAATAATAATAATAATAATAATAATAATAATAATAATAATAATAATAATAGAAAGATATATAATAATAATGATAATAATAATAATAATAGTAATAATAATAATAATAATAACAATAATAATAAAACGAACAAGACACCTACCCACAGCGGTAGCGTAAGGAGAACTGACATGAAAAATTGTTATGGAAGGGAGTATAAACAAAACAACAGGTAATTAGGCAATAAACAATTGGGTGGAAGACGACTGGTGGTTAAGAGAAGGTACAGTTAGCTTAATCATTATTGATTCAAGGGTGGTTAGTTCGTCTATATGTCGGGTTTTTCCTATTATACTAAAATGACTGGTATCTATGTGTGTTTTGCAACTTTTACTGTGATTTCTTATGTTAGATTGTTCTGGATTTGATAGTCGACAACCCGTTCTATAGCTAATTCCCTGATGAGAGGAAATTCGGACTTTTAGCAGCCTCCTGGTGCAACCGATGTAAGTGCCAAGATCACATCTGGGACAATTATACTTATAAACAACACCGGAGGCAAACAGGGGGCTGATCTTATCCTTGACTTGGAAGAGTGAGCCGATAGTTCGGGGGTTTATTGGAATTAGTTTTAAATTAAGGGCAGGCAATTGCTCACTGAATAGGTTAATGCATTTTTTCCTAAATTTATTATTATGGAGAAAGGGAAATCTAGCAAACATACGGAGCTTGGGGACATTGTGGACTATTGGGGTTGGATTGAATTTCAGATTAAGTAGCTTATTAAGGGATCTATGAAAAATTGCTGGAGGGAAATAATTATCCTTAAAGTAATCAGCAAGGAAAGTCACTTCAGTATGAAAGGTAGACCAGCTTGATGTCAGATTAATGGCTCTATGGAGGAGAGTTGACACGGAATTCAGTTTAAAGTTAAAAAAACATGAGCTATAAAAATTGGTCCCCAGGCCAGTAAAGGTGCTCTTTCTATAAATACCAGTATGAAAGCCAGACTCGTCCTTGGATATCCTCACATCAAGGAACGGAAGTGAATTCTGTGTCTCTGTTTCAACCGTAAATCTAATGTTATGGTGTTGGTTGTTTAAAAAATCAAGAAAGGTATCAGCATGGTAATTACATCTGAACAAGGCGAAAGTGTCATCTATGTAACGTCTATAAAAGAGTGGGCGGAAATTAGGTGGGCATATATCTAAAGCTCGCTCCTCCAGGGAGCACATAAATATGTTTGCAAAAGTAGGACCCAGAGGGCTTCCCATGGCCATCCCCTCAGTCTGCTTAAAAACCGTATTATTAAAAACAAAGGGCGTATCCAGCACGGCTAATTCTAAAAGCAACTTGAATTGAGTTCTATTAAAATTGTTGAACAAGCAATCGTCAGTGGGAAATAGCCTGTCTAAAATGATGTTGATAGTCTCGATAACGGGAACATTTGTAAACAGAGATTCCACATCAAAGCTCGCCATGTACAGATCTGAGTCCTGCGTGATAATGTCATCTTTAAAGGAGGACGAGTTTATTAATGTGTATTTGTTATGAGTCAGTGGTTGGAGTAAAGGGACAAGAAATTTGGCGAGTTTATAGCTAGCAGTGTTAATGGAAGAAAGGATGGGTCTCAAAGGAATTCCTTCTTTGTGTATCTTTGGCAGTCCGTACATAAGTCCATATGTAGATCCTGTTACAAAAAGGTCCTGATACGTATTTTCATCAATTGCTTTCGTTTGTTTTAGTGTTCTAAGAAATCTATTGATTTTATCTTCGGGTTTAGTAATATTGTAAAGGTCTGGGTCACCAACTTTGGTAAATTTTGAAGAGTCGTTTAAAATGTCATTCATTTTTTGTATGTAGTCATGTCTGTCAAGGATAACGGTACCTTTACCTTTGTCTGGACGAGTAATTATCAAATTTTTATCGCTGGCTAGGTTTTTCAAAATGTCATAATCATTCTTGGTAAAAAAAGGAGCCCATCTAGTTTTAATAATCTTTTAATAATCTTAAAACTAGATGGGCTCCTTTTTTTACCAAGAATGATTATGACATTTTGAAAAACCTAGCCAGCGATAAAAATTTGATAATTACTCGTCCAGACAAAGGTAAAGGTACCGTTATCCTTGACAGACATGACTACATACAAAAAATGAATGACATTTTAAACGACTCTTCAAAATTTACCAAAGTTGGTGACCCAGACCTTTACAATATTACTAAACCCGAAGATAAAATCAATAGATTTCTTAGAACACTAAAACAAACGAAAGCAATTGATGAAAATACGTATCAGGACCTTTTTGTAACAGGATCTACATATGGACTTATGTACGGACTGCCAAAGATACACAAAGAAGGAATTCCTTTGAGACCCATCCTTTCTTCCATTAACACTGCTAGCTATAAACTCGCCAAATTTCTTGTCCCTTTACTCCAACCACTGACTCATAACAAATACACATTAATAAACTCGTCCTCCTTTAAAGATGACATTATCACGCAGGACTCAGATCTGTACATGGCGAGCTTTGATGTGGAATCTCTGTTTACAAATGTTCCCGTTATCGAGACTATCAACATCATTTTAGACAGGCTATTTCCCACTGACGATTGCTTGTTCAACAATTTTAATAGAACTCAATTCAAGTTGCTTTTAGAATTAGCCGTGCTGGATACGCCCTTTGTTTTTAATAATACGGTTTTTAAGCAGACTGAGGGGATGGCCATGGGAAGCCCTCTGGGTCCTACTTTTGCAAACATATTTATGTGCTCCCTGGAGGAGCGAGCTTTAGATATATGCCCACCTAATTTCCGCCCACTCTTTTATAGACGTTACATAGATGACACTTTCGCCTTGTTCAGATGTAATTACCATGCTGATACCTTTCTTGATTTTTTAAACAACCAACACCATAACATTAGATTTACGGTTGAAACAGAGACACAGAATTCACTTCCGTTCCTTGATGTGAGGATATCCAAGGACGAGTCTGGCTTTCATACTGGTATTTATAGAAAGAGCACCTTTACTGGCCTGGGGACCAATTTTTATAGCTCATGTTTTTTTAACTTTAAACTGAATTCCGTGTCAACTCTCCTCCATAGAGCCATTAATCTGACATCAAGCTGGTCTACCTTTCATACTGAAGTGACTTTCCTTGCTGATTACTTTAAGGATAATTATTTCCCTCCAGCAATTTTTCATAGATCCCTTAATAAGCTACTTAATCTGAAATTCAATCCAACCCCAATAGTCCACAATGTCCCCAAGCTCCGTATGTTTGCTAGATTTCCCTTTCTCCATAATAATAAATTTAGGAAAAAATGCATTAACCTATTCAGTGAGCAATTGCCTGCCCTTAATTTAAAACTAATTCCAATAAACCCCCGAACTATCGGCTCACTCTTCCAAGTCAAGGATAAGATCAGCCCCCTGTTTGCCTCCGGTGTTGTTTATAAGTATAATTGTCCCAGATGTGATCTTGGCACTTACATCGGTTGCACCAGGAGGCTGCTAAAAGTCCGAATTTCCTCTCATCAGGGAATTAGCTATAGAACGGGTTGTCGACTATCAAATCCAGAACAATCTAACATAAGAAATCACAGTAAAAGTTGCAAAACACACATAGATACCAGTCATTTTAATATAATAGGAAAAACCCGACATATAGACGAACTAACCACCCTTGAATCAATAATGATTAAGCTAACTGTACCTTCTCTTAACCACCAGTCGTCTTCCACCCAATTGTTTATTGCCTAATTACCTGTTGTTTTGTTTATACTCCCTTCCATAACAATTTTTCATGTCAGTTCTCCTTACGCTACCGCTGTGGGTAGGTGTCTTGTTCGTTTTATTATTATTGTTATTATTATTATTATTATTACTATTATTATTATTATTATCATTATTATTATATATCTTTCTATTATTATTATTATTATTATTATTATTATTATTATTATTATTATTATTATTATTATTATTATTATTATTATTATTGAATTAATTTGTTTCTCTATATTCGCTCCAAGCCCTTTCACTGTTATTCTGTGTTTCTGTTTTTACTCTGTTTTTATTCTTAATTTATTAAAAAGCTTTTTAATTTTGGTGTTGGTAAACGTTGTGTGTATCTTTTCACTTATACACAATTAACTTGTAATCGTTTCAGCCTGGAAAATGTATCAAGCTGATACGAAACGTCGGCGCAAATAAATGAATGGAAAAAAACAGAACGCGTCTCCTTACTCCAATATGTTTATATATATATATATATATATATATATAGATATACTGTATGTGTAAATATATCAACGATTGATATATAAACTACATGCCTTTTCCAAGGCAATGGCTATTCTGAAAATATTTTAGTTTAGGTAGCTAGCCAAATGCCACTTACCATATGCATTGTAAAACACGGCAGTCGATTGGCTACTAGGTACCTAATTTACTGCATAGTCCCAACGAGACATACAAAGGGATTTAACGAAAGGTACCAAACCATTCCCTCTCAACCAGGGGTCAAATCTTGATCCATTCAACGGTGAATAATAATTACCATAGTTCTTAGACCAGGTGGTCCCATATAAACACATTGTATATAAATTTTTCCCCTCATGCTTATTTCTATTTGAAGTGGATGTCATTAAAAAGTTATGACCATCAAAAATGAGAATTCTATGGGTTACGTAACATCATTCTAATGTGCAACGTGAATAATTATAACTAGAGTAATAAATCATAATGACCTAATTCGTTATGTCTTGATTGTGGCTAGTTTATTTTTGTGGTTTTAAATTTAATTTCTTTTGAATTTATTTATAGTAAATAATACGGGCGTCAATAACTCTTGATGTCAGGATGCCAGAAAACATAAAATTAATTAATCATTTATGAATTCTTCATACCATTTACCACAGTAACCATGGAACGAAAACCAACCCTAAAAAGTAAAAAATGCAACGACGATAAATATTAATGCGTCTACATGCATTCCATCTCTTCCGCCTTCAATATTTTTTAACCAGCATCTTTTTCTTTTTTTTTCAATATGACAGGACGAACAATCCCCTGAGATGTGGCAGGAAGTGAACTGGGTAATGGAATCGTTTGCATTCATCCCCCTTAGCGTTCGTCCAGCAGGTCCAGTTGAATGGAATAGTTCTGGCCACTTCCATAATGGGAAGGCACGGCCAAACCTGCATTTGGGATGAGGCTGTATAATTACCCGGAATTATTAATCAACTGACAACCAAACCGGAATTAGTAGTGACAGTGATTCCTGACTTCTATTCAAATTTTTTCTTTGGTTTTTTCTTTTACTTTATACATTATTTTGTTGCTAGTGTACGCAACATGCACACACCTCCCACAAGGGTACGGTACGACTACTCCCTCTCCTCCCTATCGAAGGGACGAGGAGATCTGAGCGTGACCGGAAAGAAATTTTATATATATATATATATATATATATATATATATATATATATATATATATATATATATATATGTACGTATATGTGTGAATGTATATATATACATATATATACATACATATATATATATATATATATATATATATGTGTGTGTGTGTGTGTGTATGTATGTATAAATGTATGTGTATATATATGTATATATGTATATATATATATGTGTGTGTGTGTGTGTGTGTGTATGTATGTATAAATGTATGTGTATATATATGTATATATGTATATATATATATATATATATATATATATATATATATATATATATATATATATATATGTATATGTGTATGTATATATATATATATTTATATATATATAAATATATATATAAATATATATTTATATATATAAATATATATATATATATATATATATATATATATATATATATATATATATATATGTGTGTGTGTGTAACCAGTCACTTGCTCTTTATAATATATGGACGATTAAGCTCACAATATTGCTATCCATCTTCGAAATATAACGAGAATCTTATAATTAATTTGCATTTGGCTAATCAAATTGGTAATTTCTATAGCAAAGATGAGCAGTAAGAAAATCTCTTATCGATAGCCTTGCAATTAAACAGTGGCTTCCTTTCCCTAAACTTTATACAAAGACACTGAATCTTCTAGACAGCTTTAAGTTATGGTCTTAATTATCTTATCTGACTAAATAGCATGAGCTCGCCTGTGTGCTCGTGCATGCTTTGGGTATATGAGGAGAAAACACTTGGTAATTCCTATTAAATTCCTATTGAAAAAACTTTTCAATTGATTGTTCCATATGCTATCTATCCTCCTATATTTATAGGGAATTTTTAATAACCTTAAAGGATGCCCTCGATTGTCCTAACATGACAGTCGTTTTGCCCGTTTCAGTTTCATTCATTATAACAAATGGTATTCTATTCTTTACTATAGCTGATAACACTATAATAAAATCAGTAATTGATTTAGAGTTGATTTCCAGCTTCAAGAGTCCTCGACGGCAAAAAAAATCAACCATGTGATGACAAATGTTCCAAAAAGCAACGAAATTCTACATCTGTAGATTATGGCTGCCAGACTTAGTAACCTTAAAACCTTCTTAAAGTTAACCTTCCATTCGAAGTACCTCTAAATATTGCATCTGCTTCCATTTAAGAAAACTGTCAAATGTCTGAATCCTACTCGGTTATTTGCGCTTCAAAATTTCTAAATACTAATTACTATAGTAATTTTTTTAGTGAGACGTATTTGCACTGACTCGCAGGGGTGCCCTTTTAGCTCGGAAAAGTTTCCTGATCGCTGATTGGTTGGGCAAGATAATTCTAACCAATCAAAAAGCAGGAAAATTTCAGAGCTAAAAGGGCACCGCTGTGAGTCGGTACAAATGCGTCTCATTAAAAGAAATTGAGTATAGATGAATTGTTATGTCTGGGAATAACAATATTTAAAACTAGATGGTTTCATTCATAAGTCTTGAGTGTAAAAGCTGCAATACAAGAGACAGTTCTCAAAGAGAAAATTTAAAAGTACTTGAGGATAAAAGTTGGAGAATATACCATTCTGTTGCAACCTTTCCCATGAAAAAAAAATATAAAAGAAGCATAAGGAGCAAAACAAAAGAACACACTTACATACACATATCGTATGTGCGTATATATAAAGATAATTATGTATACATATATGTATGCATATATACACAATTATTTATATATATATATATATATATATATATATATATATATATATATATATATATATGTATATATATATATATATATATATATGTATATATATATATATGTATACATATATATACATATGTATATATATATATATATATATATATATATATAAAATACAGATATATAAAATAAAAATAATATATATACACGTACACTTGCAGTGTCTAAGTCTAATTACGAATAAGTCTTGAAATACACCGAAAAAAAAAATTGTTATTCCCTTAATGAACAAAAAGTCATATTCATCAAGGGGAACAACTCTCTCTCTCTCTCTCTCTCTCTCTCTCTCTCTCTCTCTCTCTCTCTCTCTCTCTCTCTCTCTCTCTCTCTCTCTCTCAAAAAGATATAAAAAGAAGACGAGGCAACACTGAAACTCTCCGGAAATAGAAGACAAAAATGTCTCTTTACCAAATTGCAGTAGTCAATATTTCAAAGTAAATTACCTTTTCTTGTTCTAATCTTTATGAGGTATATGTTACCTGTTGTATATTTATCCACTCATTTATTTGTAACTTAATGCATTTTTCAGTCTAGCTCTAGGCTCTAAAAGAGGTTTCTAAAACAAATATTTACATACTATCTTAGTCATGACAAATATATATGGATAAACATTGCTTTTTATTTAATAAAATGAATCTTTTCTCTCTACTGTTTGTTTCGCTTATCCCAACACAATTGCTTATCGCAGTCATCAAAAGTTTTTTTCTGAGGGATTTACTGGATCTTATTTGACCCTTTGTTTAGTTCTAAGTGAATGCATACACATTAAATAATAATAACAAGATCAAGTGTTATACTATACTCAATTTTTTTTAATGAGGCGCATTTGCACAGACTCGCAGCGGTGTCCTTTTAGCTCGGAAAAGTTTCCTGCTACCTGATTAGTTAGAATTATCTTATCCAACAAATCAACGATCAGGAAACTATTCCGAGCTAAAAGGGCACCCCTACGAGTCGCTGCAAATCTGCCTCACTAAAAAGAATTGACTATAGACTTTGTGTTAGCATTTATTATAAAGGGCACTGACTGCCACTAGTGCCAAAAGTGGACCGGAACCTCCCTGGCAACATACCCTGCATTACAGCTATTGAGTTCTAATGGCGAGGTCAAGAGAACAGTAAATTGTTCTGACCACTCCTTCAAAGGAAGAACACTAAAGTTGCTATCCTTTGCTTTCTCCACTGTTCAAGCTGTCTTACGGTTCTTCGGCGTTCAACAGATCGTTTGTCACTGTCTAGAAAAAGCCAACTGGGTCAGGAATATTTTTCTTTTGTGGCCCCAGCATATATCGTGTACATATTTATATCCGAGTGTCTTTTGTCTAATGATATAATGATAAAATATAAATACTTGCATCATTCTAGCCGAAGCTTTGCTTAAAAATTACAATTTTCAATTTGTATACCAATACTTTATATACCACTTTGCTTTATTATGCGAATATACACTTAATATTCTCTTTTAGGCTAATAATATATATATGTGCATATATTTTATATATATATATATATATATATATATATATATATATATATATATATATATATATATATATATATATATATATATATATAGACTGTATATATATGTGTGTAGGTATATATATGTGTGTAGGTATATATATGTGTGTATATAAAATGTATGTTTATATACTGTATATGTATATTTTGTTCTTATCTTAAAATTATTTTAACTGTATTATTGGCCGGAGAACTCTGCCCCACAGGGGCTTGTACTAAATCATTATTGTAAATCTTCTTTTTGTATATGCTTTGTTCAAGAGACATTAAGATGAAGGTACAGGTGTACATTGAATGCTATTCCAGGTACCAAAAATAGGACTGAAAAACATAATAGCTACGAATAGAAAAAAAAATTACCAAAGGCTCTAACGTTTTCTGTGCATGATCATTGTTGCAAACTGACAGGTCAATGTTCTGACTTTTCCAGAAGTATTTCTTCTGGAAGGATCTTGAAATCCTTTATTATCTCGAGTTGTGCATGTAGATTCCTGGACTCCTAAGTTCCAGAATCGTGAACAACTTGAAAAATTTTGTTTTAGAAATCAGAAACACCGTTAAGTATGCAATATAATCCATTTTCGACAAAGGCCCTATGAATGACATACCGAACGCCTCCATCAGGCGACTTCACAAGCGTCTCTTTGTTTACAAATAGTTCCCTCAGGAGGATTCGGCCAGCATTCCGGAAACCCCTTTTCCCATGAGGGCACAACTTTTCCCCTGATGGATTCAAGAGCCCAACCCATGCAGCCAACATTTTTATGTGGCGTACTACTGACCTTTTGACAGCTGGAAGAGAGAGAGAGAGAGAGAGAGAGAGAGAGAGAGAGAGAGAGAGAGAGAGAGGAGAGAGAGAGAGAGAGAGTTGACACATACCTCATGATGAATAGAATATGAAAATGGATTTTACTTCAAAATAGTAACAACTATAGTGTGAAAAGAGACATTTTTGACTTGCATTTCAGTCTGGAGAATTTCAGAGTTGCAGAGAGAGAGAGAGAGAGAGAGAGAGAGAGAGAGAGAGAGAGAGAGAGAGAGAGAGAGAGAGAGAGAGAGAGAGAGTTGACACATACCTCATGATGATTAGGACATGAAAATGGATTTTACTTCAAAATATTGGCTACTGTAGTTTGGAAAGACATTTTTATCTTTCTTTTCAGTTCGGAGAATTGCAGTGTCGCTCCGTCGACTTTTTATTTCTTGTTTTGAGAGAGAGAGAGAGAGAGAGAGAGAGAGAGAGAGAGAGAGAGAGAGAGAGAGAGGAGAGGAGAGAGAGAGAGAGAGAGAGGTCCTCACTCCTCAGCGGAAATACAACATGGAGAGAGTGTGATAGGTGTGTCCAAAATCTCGCCATTTTAGAAGAACCATCACCGGAAGTTCCGCATATAAACCGCTGCACAAACCACACGAGAAAAAGGGACTTAATTCAGATGCTTTTGCCCTGAATGTAAATTGCTTAGATAGTTAATTCAGCATTCAGCATTGCGACTAGAAACTAACTAGCCATAGTAAACAAGGTAATTATTTAGTACGATACAATCGCGCATTCCCTTAAATGGATGACCGGCCAAAAACGAAGCAAACTCTCCCTATTCCCGTTAGAAAAATTAGCAAGAGATCCACTGATAAAAAGGTGGCAACCAAAATGGACTCAATGTGAAAATCTCTTCAATGGTGTTTTAAAGAGCTGGAAAATTGTATTTTTAAATCCGAAGTCTTTAATTTTAAATTTTTTGATGTCAGCTTTGATTAATAGATATATAATGTGCTTGTGTTTGTGTGTATTTGCCACTTATCTGCATGTGTTTGCGTATTCCTCTACTATTTACACTAGTGATTACTTTACCTTTTCGTTTTAATTCTAGGGTAATTAATATCATTAAATCCTTAACGACTATAAACCTGGACAGTTTACTTACGAAACCACAGATAAATTTAGAAAGTGCATAACCAATCGAAAGACAAAGAAAAAACATTACAACTTTATCCGGAAATTCAGGTGCGGACTTGCACAAAAAGAATTGCATTCTCTCTATATATAAAAAATAATAACAAGGTTCCAAAAATCGTTTTTTTTTTTTTTTTTTTTTTTTTTAGAATAGTGATGCACCTAAATATTTATTAATAGGAGTATCATAAATAATTTTAAAAAACAAATTAATAAGTTATCAATCAGCAAACAGAAAATATGCAGAAACAGAGTAAGATCAAAAGTGACAAATAACTTTGTAAACTCAAAATACGTTAGAATCAGAATGATATACCAGTTGCAATTTTTAACTCCATTAATGTCTATTTTTTCATTCGGAATTCTCAAAAGAAAAGTAAGTTGAAAGTTTACTTAAATATGAGGCATTGAATTTACTCACAATTAGACTTTAGGTGTCATCGTTTCATATATCGTCTAATCTTTATTTAAATACACCGTTAAAAAAACGTAATCTTAATCGGAAATTCTCCGTAAAAATATACGGTTCCCAACCGTATTTTTCAAAAATACAGGCGACCGTAATTCTTTATCCTACTTTGTTATTATCTTTTACGTGCTGGTGATCGTAATATCACTTCTTAACGTCAATGTATCCGTTTTTAAAACGTTAAATGCCAGGCAACATTTATTTCAGGATTTTTACCGTTTTTTTTTTTTCTTTTTTTTTTACGGCAAATTTTTAACAGTGTGCTTACGGAAAACATAAAATTTTGAGTTCCATGTCATAAGCAATTCACCATATATCATCTCAAGATAACAATATAACCGAACCTTAACTCCCTCAAATTTTCATCTATAATCATTAATAAAGAACACTGTCGATACAGGTCTCGAAGTTTCACCAAAATTCTTTGAATCGGTGATAAACGAAAGTCATTAAGGAGTTGTGCTGACGTGTTCAATATTAGGAAAAAAAAACAGAAATTATTTTCCAAGAACAGAGATGATTTCAACGTTCAAGTTGTTGCTCGTTATATACATCTCTTTATAATATATGAATAAATACACACGTACATACATGTGTGTTTGTGAAGGTAAATAGGGTTATTAATAAGTCTCTGAAGTTGATAAAAATAAATACAAAAACATGTAAAGGGGAAATACATAGCTGATATTCCATAATTATGTCAGAAACAACCATTTCCTAATGAGAGAGAGAGAGAGAGAGAGAGAGAGAGAGAGAGAGAGAGAGAGAGAGAGAGAGAGAGAGAGAGAGAGAGAGAGAGAGAGAGAATTAAACACAGCCTTAGTAAGCATGTTTTTTAGGATGAAGACTAAAAACCTTGAATTTTGGAAAATATTAAATGACGCAAATAAGACTTTCCAAGCTCAAGTACCCACCGAGGATGAGTTAAATATCATCTCATACCATCATCAAATGATTAAATACAAAATTGGATTGAGACTAAAATGTAATGATCTGACAGTTGCATAAAGGATCATAAATCTATATTTAGTCTTTAAATAGGGCCACACATACGAAATATGTACCTATAGGTTTTGAGTACAAATAAACATACACTCAGTTAAAATTTTCACAACCTGGTGTATGTGAGTATTTAGCTGGAACTAAATTTACTTCTATAAAAGAAATGAGTAGAAAAAAATTCAAAAACATTCGTTTATCAATAAAAATGACTATTTACTCACCGTAAATCTAATAAAAATAACTATTCGGTGAAAACTTCACAATCTGATGAGAATTAACATTTATCAGGATCTGAAGTACAAAAACAAGAAAAAAAAAAAAAAAACTCAGATTAAAGAATCGTCATAATCCATAACCCCCCCCCCCCCCCCCTTCAACTCGACTTCAGACCCCCAGATCTTCGCCTCTCATTGATTACACACCTGCAACCTTCGCTTTAATGGCTGACAGTGATAAGGAGTTACCGAAGGCTAATTAAGCACTATCAATTACAATCCATCATGATAATCAAAGAGTGCTTCTCTCTTCTACAGTGTAAATACACACGCACACCGATCGGCGGGACCTACCACAAGGGCGCTACGAATCTTCAAGGAATGTAACCGAGTCCCTGTAGAGGTATAGAGTCAATTTAGCCCGCTGGCTGCCACGGGATTGTGAGAATGAGTGATGGAAAGTAAGAAGTGGGGAAACTGCATATGGAAATACATGGCGGAGCAATGATCGCAGTGAAAATTGGTGATATATATATATATATATATATATATATATATATATATATATATATATATATATATATATATATATATATATATATATATATATATACATATATATATGTGTATATATAGATATATATATACATATATAATATATATACATATATAATATACTGTATATACATATATGTATGTATACATAATATATTTTATATATATATATATATATATATATATATATATATATATATATATATATATATATATATATATATATATATATACTGTGTATATATAATATATATATATGTATACACACACATATATATATACATATATATAATATACAGTATATACATATGTATATACAGATATGTATATATATATATATATATATATATATATATATATATATATATATATATATATATATATATATACATATATATACATACATACATATATACATATATATATATATATATATGTGTGTGTGTGTGTGTGTATGTGTCTGTATGGAGGTGATAGTTATATTCTAAGTTACACAATAAACAAAAACAAAAACATTGATCACTTAAAACGAAATAGGAAAATATTGTAGAGATAAATTACAAAACGGATTCAGAGGCTTCATAAGCCAACCTTTAAATGCCTAAAATTCTTAAATTATACCGTTAAAATAAAAATTGATGGTTGTAGATAAATAATGAAAACGAAAAGAATTAGGATATTATTTTCCGCAGAAACTGACACCATATATCTCACAATAATAATCAATACATTTCAACATTCTGTCTCCAATTATAAAAATGCATAATTGAAATAATAAAACATATCAGAAGCGAAAAATGCTTATAAATTACATAAAGGTTATTATTCCTGATATTTACTTATCATGAACGATATTATTCTACATGTTGAAACGAACCTTTCAATATTCCTATCTACTCACACCATTTAGAAAAATTATTATTAATACTAATGAATAACAGGTAATAGAAAATCAACTGGAAATGGAGACAAAACAAATGAGCAGATGTAATCAGAATAAAATTTAATATCTACCTCAGCATATTGCCAATACATATACAACGAACCTAGCAAACTGGGAAGTTCTTCCTTTACAACGAATCTAGCTATCTGGGGAGCAAACGAACAAAGTAATAGCTCTATATGGAACATACGACAAAGAAAAGAGTAAACAATAACAATTAACAACTCTGCCTAAAAATATATAAAATAGGCCTTTGACGATCACAGGCGCCTACCAATTTTAAAAAAGGTTGTCCTCACCTTACCTTTCTCTGATGTCGCGTCTCTGGAAAAAAAACAAGAAGTAAAATTAATAAAAAAACGATATGAGAAAATACTGGCATTACTACGAATGTTTTCAATTTTTCCCACTTAACAACATCCGGTTTCGCTTTACATGGATTAAATATATCCCCATTATATCATACTTAAAATTATGGTAACCCATTTCTATGTTAAGGATGTTATACAGCAAGATTCTCTGATTTAAATTATTCATACTTAAACCCACTTAAACATCCATTTTTTTTTTTTTTTTTTTTGTAGTTTCAACAGAAACCATCATATCATGAAAGAAGTTGATACCATGAGCATGAATCGGTTCATGTTTACTATGAGAGAGAGAGAGAGAGAGAGAGAGAGAGAGAGAGAGAGAGAGAGAGAGAGAGAGAGAGAGAGAGAGAGAGAGAGAGAGAGAGAAGGGGGGGGGGATTTTATATGCATGTATATGTTTATACAAGGCAAGTCCATTGGGGGCCTTGCGAACACCTGCTTGATTAGCAATGCTTCAAGGTGTGTGGTTTGTTGACCAAAAACAGCATCTGAAATTGACGTGCACCAAAGACGGGGGCTGCACAGGAAGTTCGTGTCTGCAGCTCCAGAATATATATATATCAGCAGACTTCAGATATAAACCGATTTAATTAAGCACCCCGATTGAAATGGTAATGAATCGCAGTAAATCTTGTTAGGTTCGAGTCGTGTCTAGAGTATTTATGCTCGCTGCGACAAAGTACTGTTTTGTTTTCTTCAGTCGTAACTCCGGTGATTCTTTAATTCATTCCCGTGATTAGGTATTCCCCTTAAGGGCTGCTCGTACGAGCAAGAGGACATGCTGATATAAGGCCAGCTTATTCAAACAACAAGTGCAAGCATTTGGGGTACATCAAACAAGTGTGATATTGTGGGAAGATTTGGTAGTTCAGTGATATTCCGGTGACTATTTGTAAATTCTAAACTTATTCATTATAACAGATGACGATTCCGTAAACCTGTCCTGGTATTAATTGATAAGTTTAGAATTAAAAAAAATAAAAGGGCTAAAGTTCTTTAGACTTAAGATAATGGTATAATGTATTCTTACTTCTACTCCAGAGATTACTATTATTAGCCAAGCTACAACCCTAGTTAGAAAAGCAAGATGCTATAAGCCCAAGGGCTCCAATGGGGAAAAATAACCCAGTGAGGAAAGGAAATAAAGAAATAAATAAATGATGAGAACAAATTAACAATAAATCATTCTAAAACAGTAACAACTTCAAAACAGATATGTCATATATACACTATAAAAAGACTTATGTCAGCCTGTTCAACATAAAAACATTTGCTGCAACTTAAAACTTTTGAAGTTCAACTGATTCAACCACCCTGGAATAAAACTTCTAGAATACTGTGTAGTACTGAGCCTCATGATGGAGAGGGCCTGGCTATTAGATAATACTTATGATAATAAATCCGAAAGACCAGGATCTTGAGAGTATAGGTGCAACACATAGATATATACAGATAAATACATAAGCAAATATGTTAGAACAAACAAATAAATGAGTCTCAGTAATTAAAAGGGCCAATTGAATAATCATGTATTTATAGTTCATGCATACATGAAATCATACACTGAACATTATATACATACATACATACATACATACATACATACATACATACATACATACATACATAAATGAAACCATACGCTGAACAATACATACATACATACATACATACAACTTAACGTGGTGAAACGGTTTGTGTATTGCCATGATCAGCCAGGTCGATGATGAAAACTGGCCTAACTCCAGACATAAATAAAAACATGTCTAAGGCCTTTGTCCTGCAGTAGACTAGAAACGGCTGCACTTGTGTATATATACGGTATTAGATTTATATATATATATATATATATATATATATATATATATATATATATATATATATATATATATATATATATATCTTACTGTAATACCAAAATTTAAAATAACGTTTTCTAACATCATCATTTAAGGCTAAAGAAAGTTCATGGCACTTTCCTAAGCATTCATTCATGTTTCTATTCCTAAGCATTCATTCATTGTCCGATAGAAACATGAATGAACACAAAGTAGCACAAAATATAATTTTTTTCTATATTCTTCGCTCCTTGATATGACCTGTCTAAATCAATCAGCGTCAGGGGATAAAATTCAAAAGGTGATGATTAAGAATGATGAATTAAGAGCGATAAAGTGATATGTCTTATTATGACTCAAGTTTACTCGAGGGATATTTTTCTTGGGAACTGGTGTTCATGGTACTTTTCGAGATTTTCATCTTTCATTATATACATATGAATGCTCGTATATATTTACATATACATATACACAAACACATGCACACATATATACATACATACATATATATATATATATATATATATATATATATATATATATATATATATATATATATATATATATATATATATATATATATAAATACTTGTACACAAACATACACACACACACACATATATATATATATATATATATTATATATATATATATATATATATATATATATATATATATATATATATATATATATATATATATATATATATATATACTGTATTTATAAAACATATTATATATACTGTATACTCATATTTATATTAGATATGGTGTCCGGACAATTCGGTACCGGACAATTCGGTCCCGGACAATTCGGTCCTGGACAATTCGGTCCCGGACAATTCGGTACTAGGACAATTCGGTACCAGGACAATTCGGTACCAATTGATTCTTATAATATGGAAAACACAGTATTTTTCCAATTTTTTTCGTTTCTAAAATTCCTATCAGTTCTAAGCATTACTTTTAACAGAAAATTTCTGCTTTTGTTAGTATAGATATAAAAAAGTCTAATTGATTTATCCTTGTGTGTGCGATAAATAAAAAAAAACCACTTTTTTAGTTTCTTTATTATATAGAAAATAAAACAGAAAAAACCACCATTTCTTATGTTAATAGTATTTATATGAAAATGAAATAGTAAAAACTATACATTTCTTGTCGTTAAAAGTATATAAAAAAATCTAAACTTCAATATCATGAGCGATTGCTTTAAGGAACTGCATTCTTTCAGCTTGATTATATTTCTGTACTAGGTGAATGATACGCTTGTGACAGTCCCTGTACTTCTTCTTTTTTTTTTTTACTGGTTCATCCCCGTTTCGCATCATTTGTAGTTTGGTTTTTGCCAAACTCTCTTCTCTTTTGAGGGCTTCAATCAATTTCCAAATATTTGGATGCATACTGGAGAGACTTGCTATAAATGTGCTGTGAAAACCTTCCAATTTATTAATTGTACGCGATTCTCCGTTCAAGCATCGGTGAAGAACATTCCAAGACTCTATTGAAAATTTTGGATCAAGTCTCCTCCTTCTGGTACGTCTCCCTCTCACTGGTCCTACATATGAATTTTCAAAATAAGAGACAATAGGTTGAGGGATATCATCATCATCAACTAATTCATCAAAGGCATCCGCAACCTGATTTACAGGTAAAAATGCTAAGGCTATAAAACATCTCAATTTAAGACTGAATATGTCATCTTCGTGGGAACGTACCTTAAAACCTTCAGCTACAACATGTCTATAAACATTTTGTCCTAAATGAAATAAGCAAAAAGAAATATTTGTTCCTGGAAACGTATTTGAAAATGCGTTTTCCTCAGCTTTTTCGAAGTCTATTATCATATCTTCTGGCCCCTCGTTATTCACTAATTCTTTCACTTTATGGAAAAGGCGCTCATACGTATTTTGAGACTTATCAGGTAAGATGGCAAAGAATCTTGGAGCACTGAAGTTCTTAATTTGTATATGCAAGACATATAATTGGAAAAATATAACAGGACAGCTCTTAAAAGTTCCATCTGCGTGAATGATGGGGGTGAAACTAGACTAAAAAGTCTGGAACAAAGAAACTAATAAAGTCGTTTTGTTTATATTTTTGTTTAAACTAAGGGAATAACCAAACTAATCATTTAGTAATAAAGTAGTTAGGTGGATTGTTTATGCTATTTGTAAACAACTAGTGAATAACCAAACTAAGTAGTTAGGTATTTAGGTAATATCATATATAAATAATTCATAATATGTAATATAGAAATATCATATTTTTCTGATTTAGACATTTAAAAAAATGACAAGCCTGGTACCGAATTGTCCTGGTACCGAATTGTCCTAGTACCGAATTGTCCGGGACCGAATTGTCCGGGACCGAACTGTCCGGGACCGAATTGTCCGGGACCGAATTATCCTAGCACCATTAGATATATGCATACATATACAAGTATATTTGCATATACATATACAGTATACAAACACACACAAATAGATGCTATTGTCTTTGAGTGATTTCGCCTCTAGACTGGTCACGAGGTCGTTAAGAGAATCCAGATATTAATGTATTAAAATATATAGCTTATTTGAAATATGAAAAACACGTTTAGATGTGAAAAATTTATCAAATACGTATATATGCATACATACATATATACACGTATATATGCATACATATATACACGTATATATACACCTATTAGCATGTTCAATAAAAAGGAAAAAAATTTTAGTGATCGGAAGGTTATTGAATACAGATGAAAATGGCTCATGAATTAAAATCAACTTGATCTTCCATTTGAATATAATAAAAAACTAGCGCTTTCTTCGATTTTTAGTTAGGGGATATAAAGAGTCTAGTTCATTTTCGCATGGATGATATCACAGACATTAAAGAATTACCTTTTGAAAGACAACAAATATCTAAGGTTTACAAATAAAAAATAATACGGTTTTATTTCCAAGTCTAAGTGAACCTGAAATATTCTTTAGGTATACACAAAATTATAAACTAATATTGAATGCTTTATCTATATTCATATAAAACTTGATTTCCACAGTGGCTAAAGGTTAAAGGTGTCTGGTTTCAAAATAGATGCTCACCTGAACGTCAGCCAGGCAAGCCCAACCGACCACAGCAGTGGTCTTCCCAGTAAAAAGTTTAAACTCACGGTCTTGGGCAGGGATCGATCTGCTGCCATGCGAATGCTAGGCGAACACGCTACCACTATACTAACTAGGAGGCTAATTATCAAATAAATGGACCATTATCACCTATAGCAAAATGACCAATAAACATTCTTAATTGACGTGAATAATTATCAATGAAAAAAATCAACAAAATATAAATTCAACCTACCAGTTGGATTACATTCGCAATTAGCATTTATCACTACGTAATTAACTATGAATTGAACATCTTGCCTTACAGTTAGTGACACATCTATCGTAATAATCAAGGGATTAAGTATGGCTTCCGAAATTGCATTAAAGAATATTTTATCTGTTGATTGATGGAAGTGTCTTAAAAATAAGCAAATGAAAGGAATGGCTAAGAAAATGTTAAAAATAGGGACAATTGAATTCCAAAATAAGGATATGGATATATTTTTCAGCTTTATATATATATATATATATATATATATATATATATATATATATATATATATATATATATATATATATATATATATATATATATATATATATATATATGAATATGTATATATATACATACGTACATATATACATATACATGTATATATATGTATATATATATAGGTGTATATATATACATATATATATGTGTGTATATATATACATATACACATATATATATATGTATATGTGTATATATATGTGTGTATATATATATATATATATATATATATATATATATATATATATATATATATATATATATATATATATATATATATATATAATGAAAGTACCATACTAGATGAAACGAAACTGCTAGTAATGAATGTTCTGTAGCATTTTTATACATTTTTAAGTGGAAAGATCAGTGAAACAGATAATCGTATAACTTTAACCGACCTACACATTTCCTCCCAAATATTTGTGGGTGCATAAAAGTGTGTGAATTAACTACCAACATTTATAAGGCAGGGTAATCTTGGATAATGCTCTTTGAGAGTACGTACTAAAAATGGATAATTACAAAATCATAACTAAAGGGACACTCAGTAGAGCGCAGACCTCCACCGCTGTAACTTATTTTTCGACCTTTTGCTCGACCTTAACCTTGACTTTTGACGTTAGCATGTATTAATTGGCGTGGATTTCCATACACTCAAACATGAACCGAGTTTGAAGTCTCTGCGACATCGATGTCCAAACTTATGTCAGATTACATGAATTGGACATTTTGCTTGACTGTGACCTTGACCTTTGACCTTGACCTTCCAAAAATTAATCTTCTCCAGCTTTTCACATAACAGTTATTCTCCGCAATTTTATTACTCTGCAATTAAAATTGGAGCCATCCAGGAAGCTGTTCACAAACAAACGCACAAACATATAAACACACAAAAAGGGGGTAAAACATAACCTCCTTCCAACTTCGTTGGCGGAGGTAATGACACTGATAAAGTAATGAGAGGCGAATAACTGTCGAGAAAAAGAAATGAAGAATGAAAATTTCTTATTTCGACTTAATGATCTCTAATGCACAATGCTGTTCTTTTTTCTGTCATTAACTGTTGTTTGACCTCAACTGTGGAGTTGGAAATGAGACACTGTCCCTTCAAAAGTAATTATTTCAAAGCTAGTTTTTATGATTCGGGAAGAGAGAGAGAGAGAGAGAGAGAGAGAGAGAGAGAGAGAGAGAGAGAGAGAGCATAGTATCCTGAATTCATGCATATTTACATATATGTAACCCGTGCGCTAGCGTCTATAATTGGTATGAATAAATGGAATAATTGTAGGGTACACAATTTTGTACACAATTTCGCTTTAAGGTTTCTTACATTGTAGCTGAAAGAGCTAAAGGCCTTTATGCATGTGTCAGTTTTACATAAATAATAATACCAATTACACTTGCAATAGAACACGAATGAGTTTGCATGAGTGCTACAACAACATTGTGACACTTACGAAGACAACCAAAGAAAAAGTTACAACAGCAACAAAATTCTAATATTTCAGTTATTAAAAACGCAGAAATTTTCATATGGGCCAAATCATAAAAGGCCACTAACATGCTAAACAAGCTTTAACAGAATAGACTATCAATATATAAATGAATGTACAAGTCAAATTATAATAATAATGAAAAAAGTTACCTTGTGTTTACAAAAATTATTTATCAAATTTTGTTTTCAATTCGTAAGTGACATGAGTACCACAGGAGAACAAGAGGGCAAGACTACTATAGACACCTTAATTCAAAGAGAATATTTTATGGAGTAATACAAAGAGGGAAGAGAAGAATTAAAAGACCTCGTTAACAGTGCTCCTTCGACTCTGTGAAGTATGCAAGTTTTCATCACCATAATGGCCACAGCGGATCGGTGATGGTGGGCGATTTCCGTCTGATTGCTCACAGAAAATCCACATATACTTAATTTTTTTTTTAATGAGGCGCAATTGCGCCGACTCGCAGGGGTGCCCTTTTAGCTCGGAAAAGTTTCCTGCTATCTGATTGGTTAGAATTATCTTGTCCAACCAATCAGCGAACAGGAAGCTTTTCCAAGCTAAAAGGGCACCCTTGCGAGTTGGTGCAAATCTGCCACGCTAAAAAGAATTGACTATAGTATTGGTGACCCTGATTAGTACAGGTTTTCTGTTCATGGGGATACGCAAACCCTTCACACGTTAAGGTATCCCCACTCAGTGAGGGTATATATATAGATATATATATATATATATATTATATATATATATATATTTATATATAGATATATATATCTATATATATATATATATAGATATATATATATATATATATATATATATATATATATATATATATAAATATATATATATATATATATATATATATATATATATATATATATATATATACATATACACGTTATCTGTCTAAATTACAACCTCCACGTGTTATCTGCGAGAATTTTTCATGAAACCCCATCAATACAGTAGGCAGCTTTTAGAGATATTTTTATTAAAAATGACTTTGAGAATCTACATGCAGAAATTACATACAACAAGCCTTTCTTAACACAATTTTATCGTATAAATGACACTAAATTATAAATTCTGCCCCTTCTAAAACTTCTATCACAAATGGGAAAAGACTCTCTACTGACCAGGTCATTAAGAGAGTTCTTCTTAGTGTGAATCCATCAAAAGTTAGCCTTAAATATTAATTATCCAATAGGAAAATAGCTTTATAATTTTGAAAGATATACGGAGGCATAAAAAACCTGTTTTTATAAACATATATCAATACCATGTAAGATATAATTCTCAGAAGACTCCTGTGGCCTTCATGTTGCTTGTAAAAGCAAGCAAGACTAAACCAGATCCATGAAGTTGAAAGAGAGAGAGAGAGAGAGAGAGAGAGAGAGAGAGAGAGAGAGAGAGAGAGAGAGAGAGAGAGAGAGAGAGCTACATTTTTCTGACCTCAGCACCAACTTCTTTGAAAAGCTTATGCTAACAAAAGGTATTTACGCCATAATTATAGTAATATAATCTGTTGAGTTGTTGAGTTGAAGGTGAGGAATAGAGGGAGGTAGGAGAACAGGAGGGGAAGGAGGGGGGGAAGGAGGGGGAAAAGGAGGGGAAGGAGGAGGAGGGATGGGGAGGAAGAGCAGACCTGTATTGGTATTTTAAAGCTTGTAGAATAATTGTTGCTTGTAAATGCACGATATACAATCAGGATGCTAGTTAGACTCGAGAGGGTACTAATCACATGGGATCCTGTTAGGCGTGTGCATTATTGTACCTATCCAGGGTTATAATCAAAGGCGAGTTCTGGCTAAGTCTGAATGCGATAATTAAAATAGGGAAATCTGAGATAAAAGGGAGACAAAATAACTGTTGCATCTCAATATCGAGAAAATTCATTGAAAATACAATTTCGAAATATATGATAACAGGTTTTTAACCTTGCAGAGAAAATTGACGTGTGTTATTAATATTATTTTTATTATTATTGTTATTATTATTATTAGCTAAACTATAACCCTAGTTGGAAAAGCAAGATGCTATAAACCAAAGGGCTCCAACAGGGAAAAATAGCCAAGTGAGGAAAGGAAACAAGGAAATAAACTACAAGAGAGGTAATGAACAAATAAAATTAAATATTTTAAGAATAGTGACAATATAACAACAGATCTTTCATATAATGAACCAAGGAAATACAAAGTTGAAAATTGTCTGTAATCAATTATTATTTACTCAACTCCAGTTTGTTTATTCGTCTACCAGTTTTCAAGTAATTAAAAGGGGTTAGTAAACAACGTCAAATAAACAAGGAGAAAGCAAACAGGAGTTAATTTTACTGATAGGATAATTATATTTATCTCACAGGTACAAATGCAACATGCTGAAAACAATAGCCATTTTCATTCAGAAGGATCATGACCTAATAAGGGCTGACAGAGTACAACTATGCGCTCAAACAAAGGGTAATAATTAACAGGCATTCAATTAATTAGGTGGCTAACGCTTTCATAAAAGAAAAAAAATCTTATAAATTATCACGATTATTTTTATTTTGGAGTAACGGTAAATGTTCCAAACTAGATTGGAAAAAAGGTATTGAGAGAAAAATATTGGACGACTAGTTATTATTATAACCCGAAGTAATTCTAACTAACTAAAGTGTAATAAACTAAAAAATTTTGATAAACTAGAATTAATTAAATAAATCATACACAAAAAGAAGCAAAATTAAAAAAAATATATATATAAAATAAGTATAGTTATTTTAAAAGCGGTAAATAGCGACGGTTTCTGAACTTTAAAACTGAAGTCTGCAATAAGACACTCTTGATGGAAAAGATTTTACGCCAAATAAAACTACCATAATAAGACATCAAAATCATATTAATATCCACGAATGTCTTTATGTATGCATGTATCAATATATGAATTATTTCCCCTTAATCATTTTAATAAGACACCAAACTAACTCAAGATACACGCATGGATTAATGTATGAAATACATTAAAAAAAATTCCCATACTTACATTCAATTATTATTATTATTATTATTATTATCAATTACTAAGCTACAACCATTGTTGGAAAAACAGGATGTTATAAGCCCAG
>NC_090747.1:106846147-106866147 GCF_036898095.1 Palaemon carinicauda | reverse complement strand
CACATAGCCATTAATAAAGAGAGGAGGAAGACTTAAAAATGTAAAAAGCTATAGAGGTGCAGATATTGGTAGGATCACCAGCTCCTCATTGCCACACTGAAATTAAAACTGAAAACACCCAACAGAAATGTAGATAGAATACCTAGGTTTGATGCAACTAAGCTTCTAGAAGATGAGCAGAGAGAAACCTTTTCAATTGATTGTAAGAATCAATTTGCAGTCCTAGAATCTTACGAAGAGTACACAATTAATGAAGAATGGGGTGATATTAAGAACGTATATCAACATATATCAGTCAGTTGGTGGTGAAGTTTTTTGACATAAGTTACAAGGAGAAAGCCATGGATATCAAATGCTACGTGGGATATTATAAAAAAGAGACAAAGGCAGAAATTAACTGTTGATAGTTTTCTAGGAAGTAATTAAAATTACAGGGTAGAACATGCTAAGTATTCCAGTATTGATAGTGAAGTCAAAAGAAAAGTATGGAATGACTGGAGAGAATATTTAGGCAGTAAAGCAGACGAGGCTGACAAAGCTATGAATTAAGGGAGTGGTTTTTGTGTAAGAATTGCTCACAGAATTATTAATGAAATCTCTACTGGGGCAAAGAAGAAGAAGCATATACCTATCAAAAAGAAAAATGGATCCATTATAACAATAGAAGATGAAGAAAGACAACGTTGGATGGAACACTAGTAAGGTCAGAAATAGGAGATATGAAGGGAATAATTTGATTGATATACCTGACGCTGAGGAAGACCTTGATGTGCCCATGACTGAAGTCAGTGTGTTTGAAGTCGAAGCTATCATTAAAAAAACTCAAGAGATGGAAAGCCCCTGGATACGATGGAATAACTGCTGAGATGATATTGGACGAAAATAAAGCGACTCCCACAACACTTACAAGATTATTTTGTAGATTGTGGCATGAAGAGGCAAAACATGATCATTGGGAGCTAGGAGTTTTGGTGAAAATGGCAAAAAAAAAAAAAAAAAAAAAAAAAAGAATATCTGACTGATTGCAATAATTACATTATATTTACAGTATATATATATATATATATATATATATATATATATATATATATATATATATATATATATATATATATATATATATATATATATATAAATTAATATACATAGTATATTCATGAATCTATAAATATTATACATATTGATATGCATTATTTATGCACATATCTATACAAATATACATATTCACATATGTTTGCTTATATACAGTATATAAATATTTAAAGCTATGTATACAAGTATATGCATATTTATCTTACACGCTAATGCACACACATATTTAAATATATATACATAAATATTCATATGTATGTATGTATATATATATACATACATATACATATATATATATATATATATATATATATATATATATATATACATATAAAGTATATATATATATATATATATATATATATATATATATATATATATATATATATATATATATATATATATATATATATAAAGTGCTAGTGCGTGTTGTATTTGTCCTTGTGAGAGAGAGAGAGAGAGAGAGAGAGAGAGAGAGAGAGAGAGAGAGAGAGAGAGAGAGAGAGAGAGAGAGAGATCTAAGCTTGAGAAACAATTCCAGCTAAATCTCTTAGTGATTATGAAAGAAAGAAATTGATGATGGAGGGAAAACTGGCTTTCGAAACGACAGGAAATGAGACTCAGAAGAGAGACTCAAAAATTTTGATTCCCATACGAAGCTTGCAGCTGATGACTCCAGTGACGAAATTGAATTATTAATCTTCATTTTTGGATGACAGGTATTCTCGGTACTTCCTTCTTCGATAGCTTTCAGATGCGTAGTGTATTCGTCTACTATATATGTGAACACAAACTCTCTCTCTCTCTCTCTCTCTCTCTCTCTCTCTCTCTCTCTCTCTCTCTCTCTCTCTCTCTCTCTCTCTCTCTTACATACATACATATATATATATATATATATATATATATATATATATATATATATATATATATATATATATATATATATATATATATATATACACATATATATATATATATATATATATATATATATATATATATATATATATATATATATATACACACACACATATATATATATATATACACAATACATACATACATGTAGATATATAGATATACAGTATATATATCTTTCAATACAATTTGCACCTTATCATCAGAACACTAGGAGATGACGTGGTAACTACAGTTAAACGTCTAAATAAAAAAAACCTGTTTTTGACGAAAGCCTGTCGTTAATTATTAGCAAACTTGTTTTTTTTTTTTTTTTTATTCTCAGAAGGTATTCTCGATGGTTATTTATTACTGAAGTCTCAGTTTTTTTTTTCTTTTTTATTAATCATTTTCGTCACTTTGGCAAATTTCTTTCATTTGATGCATGATTACCAGATATTAACAAAAGCCTTTACCTATTTAAACTTAAAGTATATTATATTCGCTCAAAAATATATTCAGTTTATTTATTATATGTAAAAAAAAGCTTATCGTTACTTAGAATATGTAAGTAACACTGTAAATTATTTTAGGCTCTTTTATGCATATTTGAAAGATTTCTACTTGCTGAAGGCAGTACAGAAAAATATACATTGTTAATGATTATGTATTTGAGCTTGATCTCGAAATTGAATGTGGGGTGAGTGATACATCCTATGGCATCTATCAATTTATTTCCTTCTGAGGGTTAATATATTCAGTACCTAAACTCATTGCTGATTTACGATAAACCAACATTACAGTTTTGAAATTATTCAAATATCAGCAAGTATTCACGAATGAAAAAATGGCCGTAATTTACAATGTTAAAAAAAGGTAATTTTAATCAGATATTCTCCGTAAAAATATGTTCTCAGCTATATTTCAATAACATACAGGCGACCATAATTTTACCATATTTTGTTATGATATTTTACGGGTTGATGACCGAAATATCACCTCTTTACGTCAATATATTCGTTTTTAAAAACAGCAAATGTCTAGCAACATTTATTCCAGGATTTTTACCGTTGTACGGCAAATTTTTAACAGTGTACAGTAAAAGAGGAAAACTGGGAAAGACTCATCTGATCCTTATCTTTTAATCTAACCAGCTGGATTGGGGTTCGAGACCCGCTCAAGCTCGATAGTTTCTTGAGGTCTCTGAAACCTTACCATCCTTGTGCTTGGGGGGGGGGGGGGGCCGCTGTAGATCTACCTACTCATTCATCAGCAGCCATTGCTTGGCCCTCCCTGATCCTAGCTATGGGGGAGAGGGAGCTCGGGTCAGTCTCTATAGTCAATTCTTTTTAGTGAGGCAGATTTGCACTGACTCGCAGCGGTGACATTTTAGCTCGGAAAAGTTTCCTGCTCGCTGATTAGTTAGAGAAGATAGTTCTAACCAAATAGATAGCCGCCTAAAAGGGCACCGCTGCGAGTCAGTGCATATGCGCCTCATTAAAGAAAATTGAGTATAGGGTATTGTCACTATCTCTTGCCTCTCCCGATCACGAGTGATCTTTAAACCTTTAAGCAGTACTGAACGGCGACCATCGAGTTTCAATGGTAATTATTTTTGGCATTTCAAAATCTCAAATACTATGATGGCTTTACTGAATATTGAAGCTCCTCGATCCCCCATCTTCCTTTCCAACTACGGTTGTAGCTTGGCTAATAATAATAATAATAATAATAATAATAATAATAATAATAATAATAATAATAATAATAATAATAATAATAATAATACATCTCACCCAAGCTCTATAGATTTTGATCCTACCGAAGCAGCTCTACAGCCGATCCGCTGAGGGCCACCGCCTGCTTACAGAACATGCTCTCTTTGACATGACTACCTTTCTACGGATTTTACTTCGAAGCGTACATTAGTACTTCACAAAATCAGGGTATTGCATACGAGGTGATTTGAAACAATCCAAAGTTAGCCTTTATCTTGATGAAACATATTTCCTTCGCTTTGCTTTTCGGTTACTACCTTTCTTGACTATGTGCCCTTAATTTACACATTCTTACCAAAACTGATATTTTCTTTAATCTTGAAATCTAGCATGTACTCCCAATTTTTTTATACACCTTCAATCCAATTAAGTAATATTCAAATTTCTTTTTTTTATTCAATTTTCTAGGAGTTGAAATCTGTAATTTTTCAATCCATTGCCAACTTTCCATTTTCTAACGATTTCAGTAACACAACCAGCCACTTAGAAAATCCGTTTATTGCGAATTTTCCTCTTAGGTGAAGACTAAAATTATCTGACTATTTCATTCCAATTAATGCAATTGCTATTTTCAGTGGTCTTTGTTACGTGTAAGCGTGTTATTCATCCCTTATATGTTTAGTTTCCATTATGCTTGTTACTTTTACTTACTTTGATGGCTGCTTTTCCGGTCCCATACAGCAGGGGAACCCCACTCTCTACAGGACCTACTGTCCCTGACGAAATTTCAAGTAGTTATATATTTGGTTTGGACATGCTCTTCGCACTCCCCAAGAGAGATTAGTTCACCAAACTTTATACTCGGCTCCACAAGGCACTACAAGAGTTGAAAGACCCAGACCTATATGGCTGAGGAATATGAAGCGTGAAGTGGGAGAGGATGAATAGAGAGGTATTGATTTAAAAGCTCAAGATAGTGACGACTGGCGAAATCTAACTGAGGCCCTTTGCGTAAATAGGCGTAGGAGGAGATGATGATGATACATTTTAGAATTCAGAAGTTTTGAAATGTTTCAATGCATGTAAGCTGTATCGTGCTGCTATATCACTAGGTTAATACCGACGTGTTGCTTAGTAGCCATTTCAATAATATTCCACTAGAAATGTGTAACAACTTTGTAAGTGACAATCAAGTGCTGTCATCAGATCTGAGAGTTGTTACACAAAGGATCTGTTAAATTCCGGCTATTTAATATCACATTATGCAAATTTATATTATTCCTGTGATATTCAACTAATCCGGAAATTTTACTATAACACAAAGCTAGTCCCGAAGAATTCTTGAGAAATTTGGTAACGCCATGTCCGTTAGAATTATGATAACGCATATAAAGTCTCTCATAAACTGTTACACAGAGACATAGAGGAAATAGATTTCCAAACTATGTTTATTAAAAAAACCGTAACAACTTTTTAGTTCGTCGTCATTATTTATAAGAACTAAAACAAGTATTTAGTACAAATCAACGAAAATCAAAAATAACTAAATAGACGAGTAACGAGGTAAATTACTAAAATAAACACGAAATATGAATAAAATCACAAATGAATGAATACCACGATGAATAAGTAAATAGTTTAAAAATTTACTTTTAAAAAATTACCACCTAACAGTTATGAGTAACCCTCTCCATTCATTATTATTAATACTATTACTTGCCAAGCAACAACCTAGTTGGAAAAGCAGGATGCTATAACCACAAGGGCTCCAACAGGAAAATACCCCAGTGAGATAAGGAAACAAGGAAAAATGAGATATTTTAAGAACAGTAACAATATTAAAAAAAAAATATTTTCATATATAAACTATAAAAACGGTAACAAAACAAGATTAAGAAAAATAAGATAGAATAGTGCGCCCAAGTGTACCCTCAAGCAAGAGAAAAGCTTATCGTCACAAGTGTTCAAGAATGCAGCGGAAGTCTCAAATGTCAAGTGACCTGGCATCGGTATAATTAGAGAAAACAAAGAGCGTGAAATCACTCGATTGAACTTCTTAAAGTTCTTGCTAGTAATAATTAAGCATCGGCATATGGATTATCACTCCTAGGGTTCTTCGCATCCTGTTGACTAAGATATTATTAATATTTGAAGGCGAACATAAAAATGTTTACACACTACCAACACTATCAATATTCTGATATTCTGGGATGATTAGAAAAAAATACATTATCAAATAAGTAACTCCAAAACTATGATAATATTTTAAGGCGAACATGAAAACGTTTACACACTACTAATATTCAGGAGTTATTAGAAACAAACAACACATTTTCCAAGCCTTAGTAACTCCAAAACTATGAAAGCATGTCATCACATGGGTTTGATATGCATAACATATAAGGGATAAACTTTAAATTTAGTGAAATAGGTAGGTCTACTTGGTATGAATAAATATGACGTCGCCCGATAAAAAAAAAAAATTGGAAAATTACTATTAGGCCATAAGTATTCGAAAGCATGAAAAAATCTAACATCTAGATTCAATTCAAACACAAACTACCATTATTCTGGAGTGATTAGAAAAAACATTCAAGGCATTAATATCTCCAAGACTATGAAAGCAAGTCATCAAAGGCTTGATATCAGGTAACCCACAAGAAGCATACACCTTAAATTTTGATGATTAAGCCTAGTTAGTATATGACATTACGTCACTCATTTATAAGTCTGAGCAATGAAAAGAAAAATTACATATACCATAATGATTCACTTCGTCAAAACCTAGGATATAAGCATGAAAAACGAACAGGCAAAATAAAAAGTTAAATAAATAATAATTATTACTATCAACCAAAGGACAATCCGTTTAGTTGAAACAGCCAAATGATACGAAATAGGAAAGGCCAATTAAGGAAATATTGAAGACTAATCAAGAGGAGACTTAATCTATCAAAAACTAAGACCTGGAATCATAATAAAATACAACGGGAAAGGGAAATTGAAATAGGAAATGGAAACCTATAACACATGATCTGCACTTTTTATTTAACCTAATCAAGATTGATTGATTGACTTTGATTGAATGTCATTGTAGCCGTAACCTAATCAAGAGACCTATTTAAAATGGAAACATATAACACTTAATCTGGACTATCAATTAACCTAATCAAGATCCATCTGTAATATTACAAGAAGCTTGTGGAATACAAATCGGAGACCAAGTTAAATGCGGAGCATATCATTTTACAAAATGGGAGGATTCTCCGCGGTACATGACCACCTACAGATATTAGACAAATTAAATTACTTGTGACATTTCTCTGTCTTATAATTTCGGACATATGGTCTCTTCTTATCATGATCGTAATTATGAAAATGCATAAGGAAACTCATCTTTTAACATAGAAGACACTGCAGACGGCAATTCCTTAAATATAATACTGCTTAAGACACTACTATTTTAAATAACTATATCTAAAACAAACATAACGAAACATCAGATAATATCCACTAATGTACATTTAAAATGTTTTTCCAAAAACATGAATGATTGATCGTTCCTTCACAACGAACCAGCGTTTTACTAAAAGAGAGGCATCGATGACCTAAGTGTTTGCAACGCCAGAATATATAAGGAAATCATAATCAAAACACTCAAAAGAAACCGAGAGAGACGCCATCATGTCTACCGAGTTCACATCCTGGCATTCATGCAGAGAGCAGCACGAAGTACCGCGCACCTGGCCCTGCATACATACAAAACAAGCCAGGCCTTATCGGTGAGCCCTCTCAGGTGTGCTTTCTCAGAAAAGAATAAGATAAAATATATATAAATGCATCACTGCCTCGACTAGGGAAAATACTAGAAAGATGTATGATTCAGCTCCCTGATTTTACAATGATGTCAACAACAAACCGTTGCTTTAATAGTATTCTGATATTTTTCATTTAATTCAGAGTCTCATTATTCTAATTTGGTTTATCTTCCGCCAACACTGTATTACTATTATCTGAAGAATTTTAATAGCGTTCCATTTTTTTAAATTAACATAATTGAATGTAAAACCAAAAATATTTCTTTAGCCCATCCAACAGATTAAAAAACTGTATATCACTAATATATATATATATATATATATATATATATATATATATATATATGTGTGTGTGTGTGTGTGTGTGTGTGTGTATGTATACACAGAGTATATATATAAATATAAGATATATATATATATATATATAAATATAAGATATATATATATATAAATATAAGATATATATATGTATATATATATATATATATATATATATATATATATATATATATATATATATATATATATACATACATATATATATATATATATATATATATATATATATATATATATACATACAGTATATATATGTGTATATATATATATATATATATATATATATATATATATATATATATATATATTCACATGATGGAATCTATAAACTTCTAAACAACAATTCGTTCTTGATGAATCACCTATTCTTGCCTAACTCCGCTTAGTCGCTGTCACCTGCGCTTCCATAAAACCTCTTAAATATTCATTTTCAAGGAAAGAAAAAGCATGAGAGATCTTATCGTCCACCCCCATTTTTTTCTTTTTCTTAACATCGATATCATCCGGTCCAGATGTCTCAAACCTAACCCCCCCCCCCCCCCAACCTGATGATTTATTCAGATCACGTTCCATCGCTGTTAAAAATGAAGAAGATGAAGAAGGAGAAGAAGAAGAAGAAGAAGAAAGAGGGAAGAAAGAAAAAAAAAGAGGAAGAAGAACAAGAACAAGAACAAGAAGAAAAAATGGAAAGAAGAAGAAGGAAGAAGGAAGAAGGAAGAAGAAGAAGAAGAAGAAGAAAAACAAGGGAAGAAGAAGAAGAAAAAACAAGAAGAACAAAAACAAGAACAAGAAGAACAAGAACAAGAAAAGATACAAGAAGAACAAGAACAAGAAGAAGAAGAAGAAGAAGAAGAAGGAGAAGGAAAAGAAGAGAAGAATGGTGGTGGTCAAGGAATGACGTAATCTACAATTGAACTTCCTGTTGTGGTTTTGGATGAGATCGAT
The DNA here is from genome assembly GCF_036898095.1 of Palaemon carinicauda. Lineage (NCBI taxonomy): Eukaryota > Metazoa > Arthropoda > Malacostraca > Decapoda > Palaemonidae > Palaemon > Palaemon carinicauda. Next base: position 106,857,338 of record NC_090747.1, on the reverse strand, counting down.
GTGTTAATTTCGGCTTGACTGAATGCTAATATGCTTATAACCAGTTATGTAAACAAATTGCCAATATGAAAGCGGGGTAAGAAAAGAGTAGCAATAGAAAGGTGAGAGAGAGAGAGAGAGAGAGAGGAGAGAGAGAGAGAGAGAGAGAGAGAGAGAGAGAGAGAGAGAGAGAGTGGCAACAATTTCTTGTGAGAGAGAGAGAGAGAGAGAGAGGAGAGAGAGAGAGAGAGAGAGAGTGGCAACAATTTCTTGTCAGATTGAAGGAGAGAGAGAGAGAGAGAGAGAGAGAGAGAGAGAGAGAGAGAGAGAGAGAGAGAGAGAGAGAATAGCAACAATGTCTTGACAGGTTGAAAAAGGAGAGAGGGAGAGAGAGAGAGAGAGAGAGAGAGAGAGAGAGAGAGAGAGAGAGAGAGAGAGAGTAGCAACAATTCCTTGTCAGATTGAAGGAGAGAGAGAGAGAATAGCAACAATCCCTTGTCAGGTTGAAGGAGAGAGAGAGAGAGAGAGAGAGAGAGAGAGAGAGAGAGAGAGAGAGAGAGAGAGAGAGAGAGTAGCAATTCCTTTTGAGGTTGGAGGAAGAGGAGGGGGAGAGGACAAGAGAGAAAGTGAGAAAGAGAGAGAAAGCGTGGTAAATATTTATAACGTATACCGTTGTTTGAAAAGTTTAGTTATTCTTACACCTATGAGTAATGTGTTTTAAACACATCCGCAGGAGAGAGAGAGAGAGAGAGAGAGAGAGAGAGAGGAGAGAGAGAGAGAGAGAGAGAGAGAGAGAGAGAGAGAAGGATATTGGATGTCTTAAAGCTTTTAGTCCATACGCTTAAACGTATAGAGAGTTTTTACGATCTTGTCTAACTTAATTTTTACTCTTGAATTCGTTTCACCGTAATAGAGAGAGAGAGAGAGAGAGAGAGAGAGAGAGAGAGAGAGAGAGAGAGAGAGAGAGAGAGAGAGATCCATGTATCCTAAACAGGCATGAAATGTCAACCACATATGGTAATGACAGTCGGGTTTTAAATTATACGAGCCTGAACTTCTACGGCAAGGTTTCGTTATAAACTTCCCTTACGGACATTTCCACATATGGCAGGTGCTCGTTTGTTCGATGTGTATAATGCCAAAAGGCGTGTATAACTCAAGTAATAAGTATTATACAATAATAGTTTCTTGCGTATGTGCCCGAATGAATTACAATGTATTCATACTTTAATTCAGTCATTGCCAAACAACAGTTGGTTATTATTTTTATAATCGAGACATTATTCTTAAATAAGTAAAATTATAAAAAGCATCCCAGACTTACAGTAGTTGATAAAAAGCATCCCAGAATTACAGTAGTTGATAAAAAGCACACTCTTGTTTAGCCACATGAATCTATATGGACAAGAACACACACTAAGATATTCAGCCGACTTTACTTGCAAAGTTATGCTTGATGTATGCAATGGTAATTCAAAAGTCGTAACGAAAAACCTCACCTTATCAACAAAAAGTGGATAATCCCAAGACCTTTAGACAGGATAATCCATTCTCGATTGAGCGTTTCAATAATGCACGCGTTTCCGGACACCTGTGAGGAGTAAGAACCTCCTTGAGTCATACGGAGGATTGTCAAGATCAGTTACTATCCTGTCGGTCAGCGGCCATTGCTCTTATTGCCAACTTCGGGAAAAAGCAATATAATTTCAGCTCTATTACCAAGAGAACTTGAGCTTTGGATTTTTAACCCATATATTGATTAAAAGTGAATACTACCCTAGTGTGCATTTGTTTCCTTTTCTAATGCCTAATCTTATCTCTTTAGCGCTCTACTGAGTTACAATATCAAAAAATTTACTAGTCTAATGGGCTCAATAGGTGCAGTCATTTTGCCTTTGTTGAGAATACTACACTCATTTTTTTTAATGAGGCGCATTTGCACAGACTCGCAGCGGTACCCATTTAGCTCGGAAAGTGTTTCCTGCTACCTGATTAGTTACAATTATCTTGTCCAACCAATCAGCGAGCAGGAAACGTTTCCGAGCAAAAGGGGCACCCCTGCGAGTCGGTCCAAATCTGCCTCGCTAAAAAGAATTTACTATAGCTGAAGGAAGGTATTTCAAACAATTTGATTTCCATTGCCCGTATGAACAACAATAAAAGGATAAGGCCTGTCAAGAGATTAATAGCAAATTCAGATTTCTTTCAAAATGATCTACTTAAGAAAGTGATAGTGAGAAACCTAACCAAATACCATTGTCAAAGTCAAAACATTAAAACAATTGAGAGAGAGAGAGAGAGAGAGAGAGAGAGAGAGAGAGAGGAGAGAGAGAGAGAGAGAGAGAGAGAGAGAGAGAGACCTAATATTTAGAACCAATACCGAAAATTTATGAAAGCAGACAATGCAAGGCAAAGAAATAGCAAAAACAAAAGGACAAAATGTAACCCCGAACAGCAATCTCCAACCACAGCACCAAAAAGAATAAGAGGCAATGCTTCAAATAACAGACATAACAAAAAAAAAAAAAAAAAAAAAAAAAAAATCCAACCAGTTGAAAAAATATAAAAGTAAAAGATACTGAACAAAACAAAAAGGTTAAGATAAGAGTCGCATGCTCCAGAATAAAAAAGGAGAAATGATGAAGCAAATGTCGCTTCATTCATAAACTTTAATATATTATGAATGAAGAGGAGGGATGACGTAATGGGTGACACGAAAAGCAGCAGGATGATTCAATGAAGAACTATCATGGGTGACGTGAGAAAGCAGTAACTGGGAAAATACGAAGTTGATTGATCATACACATGCATCAACATGATATTTCCCCTCTTGGAAAAAATGAAAAGAAAACAAAGATTTTACAGCTAACTCACTCTCTCTCTCTCTCTCTCTCCGTCTCTCTCTCTCTCTCTCTCTCTCCTCTCTCTCTCTCTCTCTCTCTGAAAATGCGAAGTTGACATGATAAACAAGAATCAGAATCAACATGTACATTTCTCCTCTTGAAAAGATTAAAAAATAACAAGAATTTATCGCTCTCTCTCTCTCTCTCTCTCTCTCTCTCTCTCTCTCTCTCTCTCTCTCTCTCTCTCTCTCTCTCTCTCTCTCTCTTTCTCTCTCTCAGTACCTGGGAAAATACGAAGTATATTGATTATATACAAGAATCAGAATCAACATATGCAATTACCCTATCAAAAAGATTAGAAAAAAAAACAAGAATTTACAGCTCTCTCTCTCTCTCTCTCTCTCTCTCTCTCTCTCTCTCTCTCTCTCTCTCTCTCTCTCTCTCTCTCTCAAACACGCAGACACCACGGAATTATCCTCCAAGCCCTTGTCCGACATCATCACACAAAGGCCTTAGTATGAAACCATAGTTAAGAGGTGACTCACTAACAACCAGTCAAGGTTTTCAGGTATGAGTCAGGCTAAGAGATCCAAGCAAGAAGGAATGAGAGACAGCACAATCGGGGCATGCAATAGTCAGAAATTGCTGTCAGGCAATCATTTTATTCTTTAATAATATATAAAAATGATATTATTATTATTATTATTATTATTACTATCCAAGCTGAAACCCTAGTTGGAAAAGCAAGATGCTATAAGCCCAGGGGCTCCAACAGGGAAAAATAGCCCAGTGAGGAAAGGAAATAAGGAAATAAATAAATGAAGAGAACAAATTAACAATAAATCATTCTAAAATAAGTAGCAACGTCAAAACAGACATGTCATATATAAACTATTAACAACATCAAAAACAAATATGTCATAAATAAACTATAAAAAGACTCATGTCCGCCTGGTCAACAAAAAAGCATTTGCTCCAACTTTGAACTTTTGAAGTTCTACTGATTCAACCACCCGATTAGGAAGATCATAACAGCAGAACTTGATATCGGGCGCTTTTTTCAGGGTTGGTGTGGCCTATTGGAAACGTCCCTGTCTGGTGATCTGCCAGACTGGGGTTCAAGTCCCGTTCAAGTTCGATAGTTTCGTTTAATGTCTGCAACCTCACCATCTTTGTGAGCTGAGGGAGGGTTGGGGGAGCATGTAGGTATTCCTGCTGAGTCATCAGCAGCCATTGCCTGGCTCTTCCTGGTCCTAGCTTGAGAGGGGACGGGGCTTGGTCGCTGATCAAATATCTATATGCCCAGTTTCTATGGCATTGTCCTGCTAGCTATGACATTCTCCCTGTCCCTTCCTCTGCCATTCAGGATAAAGCCTTTAAACCTTTAAGATTTTACTGAAATACAAGAATAACCAGGGAAGCATGTTAGCATAAAAAAAAATTGTTACTAAAATAAAGCTATTGAGCATTTTCACCAATTTCAAAATATTATCGCTTACAAAATGAAAAAAAAAAAGTCTTCAAAACGAACCTCTTGTCTTTCTGTTCACGGTGATGTAAAGCTTTCCTTCAAATACGGAAACATTTAGCTAATTTCCCTACAGTTAATGGAAGCTCATGTGATAAATAAAAATTTTACGGGAGTACGTGTATATGATAAAGAGCACAAGTTGTGCACCTTTGATTTAGCACTTCTGAGACAAATGTGGAAGAGACTTATCGTGTTTGAATCGAGGCAATGATAATATGGATACGGTATATTGTAATATATATACAGAGAGAGAGAGAGAGAGAGAGAGAGAGAGAGAGAGAGAGAGAGAGAGAGAGAGAGAGAGATCTATTTATAAATAGATAGATAGATAAATTTGGTGTTAGATTAACAATACCATATGCTACCGAGATGAATTTCATGGCCGATTCAAGGGGCATTGTTTACCAAGACGTCAAACTCCAACATTTCTTAGTTTAATAAGAGAAATTACACATTATGGAAGTGATATTGGTTAAATAATCAAACTATAAGCAAAAGTATGAAAAATATCAGAGAAATGACGCACCGGTAATTAACAGAATTGGTTTGGTGAACATATTTAGTGATAATAACGGCATTGTTTCCAGTCATTATAAGATGCACACACAAACGTTATATATACATACACACACACACACGCACACACACACACATATATATATATATATATATATACATGTATATATACATGAGAGAGAGAGAGAGAGAGAGGAGAGAGAGAGAGGAGAGAGAGAGAGAGAGAGAGAGAGAGAGAGAGAGAGAGAGAGAGAGAATAACGGTATTATCGTACAATAATTTACCGAGCATTTGTTTAATCCACTAGATCAACACCATGAATCCTTTGATTACACAACCTTCAGAGATTAAAAACCAAATTCAATTTCAAAAACGCTATATCTAGAAAAAAAATGTGACGCCAAGGTCAACGTGAATAAGAAAAAAGGGCTAAAGTTCAACAAACATCGTGAGAAGAAGCTTTTACTTAAAAAAGAGATGTATTAAGAGATTTAACCGGATATTTTTCAATAAAAATATTTTTGAAAAGGTCATTTTTTATTTTCTGCCAAAATATATTTAATCTTTAAATGGAATTAAAACAAAATAGTTTACTATCAATGTTTACTGAAAATAATATATAAAAATTATTTATTAATACAAGTAGATTAAATGACAAAAGATAATTGCAAACTGAAATAAGCCTTATGATACCTATAAAATTAAGCACAATTCACAACAGAGATATAAGAGAGGAATGAATGAGATAATTCATGCAGCACAAAACCGTTATCTCCATCTTCAAATAAGGACGTCAAGGTTCAACACTTTATTTATACAAGGGAAGTCCGGTTTTTTTAATAGATGATTAATCAATTTTGCTATGTAAATGGTAAAAGTTATTATTTTTTCATTAACAAAATGATATAAGATATTAAAGCTTTAAAGAGGAAACTGAAGACTTGTTTTCTAAGTGGTTAGATAATGTGAATTTGGCAATAAACGAGCAATATTCAGCGTGAAATGCTGAATGGCTTGGAATGCATAAGATTAGATTAAATCAATTATGAAAGGTCTTGTGGAGCCTAGAGTTCCCTTGTAGTATAAGACTAGAAAAGTAGCCCTTGAAGTATGTAAATAGTAAATATTCTTAAAGTACATTATGAATAATGAACTATTGATTATCAATCATAATTATCATCTGCACGTTAATTTATATATAATGGACAACAATACAAACAAGCGTAATAAAATATTACCTCAGTTCCGCACATTTTCTCAGATGTTTCACAAAATAAATCAAAATAAGAAACTGGATTTATTCAATGCAAAAAAAAAAAAAATAGATAAAAAAATAAAATAAACAAATGTCCAATGACTCTTAGGTTTTCATTGTACAATTATCTAACTATTCAATTACACTTATATAATCTGTATGGTAACCGATATATTGCTCAAATAAAATATATTTCATGAAGTTCTACAAGGAACTGTATTATACTAGAAAGATTAATTCATTACTATAAAGCGGCACTGTGGGTGTTTTGATTCGGAGAAGTTCTACGTAATCATCTCCAAAAACCTAAATTGAAAATGTGGTATCAAGTAATTAAATCCATTATCGAATTTGCTACCATGAAACATGGGTTTAAAGATTTAAAGGCCGCTCATGAATGGCAGAGGCAAGGGACAGTGACATTGCCCTATCAAGCAGGACAATGCCCTACAGACTGAACTTGTATACATATGATCAGCGCCCAAGCCTCTTTCCACCCAAGCTAGGACCAAGGAGGGAAAGGCAATGGCTGCTGATGACTCGGCAGATAAACCTATAGGCTCCCCAAACCCCCATCCTTAGCTCACAAGGATGATGAGGTTGCAGAGACCAGAGGAACTAACAAATTTGAGCGGGACTCGAATCCCAGTCTGGCATTCACCAGTCAGGGACGTTACCACATCGGTCACAACCCTAATTTGCAGTTACACCTGCAGTAGTGGTTTTATAATAAAAATATTAAAATTCAGTCATGCTCGGGTCCTACCAGCTCATGATCTCAATTTTTTTACACATCAAATTGGAAATGAAGACTACACTTACATCTCTACGGAAGTGGGAACGGCCACACGTAAAGTCTATGGTTTTTAAAACATGAAGACTGGTAATCCTTCTGAGTCAGATTCCCAGGTTATAAAAATTGTACAGTACGTCGTATTTTACGATCATGATTACCAAAGAATCCCTGTAGGAGCCCCTTGGGCTTATAGCATCTTGCTTATCCAGATAGGGTTGTAGCTTAGCTAGTAATAACAACAACAACAACAAAAACAATAATAATAATAATAATAATAATAATAATACAAGACCAAAATTTCTAAAATTCTGACCCACCATTTCACCTACGCTAACCTATGCTGACGTCTTCAATGTATAAACAATCTTACCATATCAGTTCTTCTTATGCAACAAAATATGCTTGTAATTATTTACAAAAACTTCCGTCCATAATTTTGTCTTTCACGTCAATTTAACATTCACTCTTCGCTTCTATATGATATAAAAACTGTGTTTATATCAACATGAAGAAGATCAGTTTTTCCTATTCATCATAATCCAACCAAAAGACAGCAAGCGACTCTACAATCAAAGCTTCCTACACAGCTGATCTGGTAAGCCTTCTTAGGGTCAGTGAACCATTATATAAACGCTACGACTAACGGAAAGACAGAATGATCTGTTATGCTGCTTCTACATATTTTACTCAGCTTTCCAACCACTGAAGATTTGTATTTTTAATATTTCGAGACTGTTTCAAGAAAGTGGACACACCTCCCAAAACAAAAGCAAAGGAATTTTAGCATAGCTTTTGTCACAGCGAACGAACCTTGCTAAACAAGCGTTTGACATCGCCAACGGCATCTTTAAGCTAAAGTTATCATTGTCGATCCGAGCATACTTTTAGTCCCCAGAGAGTAATAATCAAACAGAGGGTATCAGGGCAGAGGCCCCGACGTTCGGTGTCAAACCCTGTAATTTATGGTACTCAGGTAAACTGCAAAACATCTTGGAAATCAAGCTAATACATCAGAGAGCCTGACTATGGATGAGGTTTCTCAGAGACATTCATTTGCCTGATGGTTGGACGTCGGATCTTCCTAATCGAGAATTGAAAGGAATAGCTGAAAATTAAACCTACAGAGACTCGCCAGTATATTCAGCTTGATTTATTGATATGAATTACATATAGTTTAGATGGTGACCCTGTTGTTAGTAAAAATGGGGAAAAAATGTGACGTCTTTTTACCCATAAGATTACCCAATTTTGTTTTGGAATAAAGAAAAAAAGCAAGTTTACCTGACAGACAAGACGCAAAACTGAAATAAAAACTTTATCAACAAGGTGGTGATAAAAATGGCACACCCAGATTTTAATTTTTTTTTTTTTTTTTTTTCAAATAAACAAAGAGGTTCTTTGCGGCAATTATTGAGGCTCTTTGCGTCAATAGGCATAGGACATGATGAAGATAATGATGATTAAGTAAACAAATATCAATTTGCAACTTGAAGGGCACCTTGATATTAACATGATTTTCGGTATCGTATGTAAGATAGCCTATACTGTTCTGTAAACAATGAAAAATAACAGAAGTTCATTGATAGGGACAAGAATCATCCTCTGCGATCTATTAAATTCGTTATCCATGATCTGAATATTAATCTCTAGCACCTCGTTCTTTGTGCATAATGTATCCAATTCTTCCTAATTCAGACTACCCTTTGAATTCATACCTTCCCAGACTACACCAACACTATGCAATACAAGACACAGTCTTCACTTTTCTGTCATATTGTTGTATACTACACAGTATTCTAGGCGTTTCATTTCTACTGTGATCAAACTTTGGAATCATCTTCTCAATCAAATGTTTGAATCAGGGGATCTTGTGAAGTGCATCACTTCAACCTATATTTTTCTGAAGCTCAACACTTTCATAAAACGAAAATAACATTAAAATAATTGTGACGCACTGTTTGTTCATATAAAAAAAATGACTTCTACCAATTAATCGAAATATTCACATTTACCGATTTAAATTTTACCATACGAAACTGCACTGAGGGCTTTTCCTAATGATAGCAAGTTTCATAATATGTGTATTACCTCTAGAAATCTATATAAATATTTGGGCTCTAGTGCATGCTCAAGTTAAAGTAAAAAGTGTAATGCTAATTTTCCTGAAAAAGCCACGCATTTAATCGCATCTGTCCCACTCTTTCAAAGGTCTACCTCTCTTACATAACAGCGCTTTAGAAGTATCAACTCTTTTTCAATAGCTGGTTGTCGTCTACTCTTTCCACATAACCGAGCCCTTTTAAAATACCCTGATCCATCCATTCACAATCACCAAAGTTCTTTCCCCTTCTGTGTATTTCTCAGTTAATTACAATATCAATTCTTCAGCGATTTTACTGTCTTTTACTTTCAACATCAACAAAACTCCTCCTAATGAGTATTGATTCAATAATCTATAATACATTCTTACATCAACCTCCAAACACATTAATATTCTGACCCAATCATTTCACACGCACACATACACACACACACACTGCTTGATTTATTGAATCATCATGCACTTTGTTCACCTCATAAAATCTATATAAATTAGTACCGACGAAATTTTCCCCATCTATAGTAATAATCATTGCTACATCTTTTTGGTTAGTTTACCATCATATTCTTACTCTTATACAAATTTGCACTGGAATTCATCCTCTTGTAAACTATTCCAAACTCTTACTAGTTTATTTCGTTTTTTATTCACTGGATTGTATCCAATGCAAACAATAACCAAGTAATTATTACAATGGCAATGATCACCTTTATCTATCTATCTATTGAGGAATAAGAATTTATCTCACAAATTCCATCCACACAGCTAACTAACCCTGAGTAGTCACCAAATCATAGCATACTACTTCAAATCCCATCTATCCTTAATGGTCTTCAATTATTCAGTCATTTAATTACCGCTATGTTATCAATCGTCATTAAGTAAGCGGTTTCAAAGTTGCCTCATTTCCACTCTTCTATAATTCACCAGTCTTTTTCGTCTATATTTCAAAATTCTGAAAATCTTCAAAATAATTACTAAAGCATTTTTCCAAAACAATTTCTACCAAAATCCTCCACTCGCATCTTTCCAGGACGATATTCTGGATTTTCCAAAAACACCCTTTTTACTCTTGTTCACTTTCATCTCACCAACCAAACACCAAAGCAACTACGTGTCTCTTCATAAACAAATAAACTTCCGGATAAAATCTTCGACTATTCATGACCCCAAACCCTAGTATTTCACTTATTAACTTTCTTATTTAAATATCATTAGTCACCAATACTGACTTATAAACCCTGGCATTTAGGCGACATTTGGACTCCTATGAGTAGAAAGTATTTGATTTCGCTTCCCCGTTATCCAAAATGAGGTAATGAGAAATATCAATTTAATACACATACACCTATCTATATAATTGATAAATATAAAGATATAAAATAAATCAATATATATATGAATATATATAAATATATATGTATATATATAATATATATATGTATATATATATATAAATATATATATAAATATATAAATATGTATATATAAATATATATCTATGTATAAATGTGAAAAAATATAATATTTTACAAATGTATATACACATACTTAACCGTCATAACAAACGTGCTTTCATAAAGCAAAAATAGTGAAAAGTGAAGTAGAAAAAAACACAGGCCACTAAAGCAATGGGAAAGTAAGAGAGCGATGTAACTCGGTGATTTTCATCTGCTTAGAAGAGTCGAAAGACCCAGGCCTACATGACTGAGGACTATGAACCGCGAAGTAGGAGAGGATGAATGGAGAAGTATTGAATTAAAAGCTCAAGATAAAGACGACTGGCGAAATCTAGCCGAGGCCCTTTGTTTTCAATAGGCGTAGGAGATGGTGATGATGATGATATTATTTTTACTTTATTGACTTAATATTGAAAAAATTACAAATGTATAGATACATCATTTACCATAAAATTTTATACAATAATCTTGCACGAGACAGATTTGCTTTAACAAAAATAATATGTAAACAAGCAAATAAATTCCTATGCATATATAAAATGGCATGATAATAAGTTATTGCATTTATTCATAAATAATCATAAACGATCAACTTATTGATATAAAAAAAAATCGATACTGATAACCCTGAAAATGGATTTCTATTTTTAAGTGATATTACACGTCGTATTTTTTATCTATAAATAAAAAGGCAAACTTATGATAAGCTA
>NC_090747.1:106818647-106843647 GCF_036898095.1 Palaemon carinicauda | reverse complement strand
TGTAATTTGGTAATAAAAATAAATCTGTCATTTAGAAGTTGAAGCATTTTATAAATTTTCATTAATTAATTTACAAAAATTTGTTACTGCTCAACTCATCACTTGGGCTTTTCTTTTCCTTGTCCAGACGCTTCTTTGGACTCCTTTATACATGTATTCCTTTTAATTCCTTTATTCAAAAATCTTTGTTTTTACAACCTATACTTCAAGAACGCTCCTTTACAATAGTCAATTCGTTATAGTGAGCCAGATTAGCACCGACTAGCAGGGGTGCCCTTTTAGCTCGGAAAAGTTTCCTGATCACTGATTGGTTGAACAAAATAATTCTAACCAATCAACGATCAGGGCACCGCTGCGAGTCGGTGCAAATGCGCCTCATTAAAAAAATTAGTATAGCTCGAACTATCTTACTTTTGCTTACTACTGTAGACCTTCTTGGCTTCATTTTCTAGCCTTTACCTGAAGAAATTCCCGTTGATAGTGTTACTATCTCCAAATCTTTGTTTTACTAACTACTGCTCCTCATCTATCATTTGCTAGATATGACTCATCGAATCCTTTCAAAATGTACTTAGGCCTATTCAAATGAAGCTCAAGCTTATCAGTCTCATGAGATTTATTTTCGTTAGCTTTGCTTCAAGTAATTACTCTAGTAGTCACATCAAGAATATTCCTTTTTAATTTCTGGTATCGACTTAAAACTACCATCATAATTGCATCATTTAATCCTTTATCAATAAAAGGTTAAAAGAAAAAAAATAAGCTGTTACATTTCAAATATCTGCCGTCGATGAGTAATACTTGGTTAAACAAAAATAAGCTGTTACATCTTAAATATCTGCCGTCGATGAGTAATATTTGGTTAAACAAAAATAGGCTGTTACATCTTAAATATCTGCCGTCGATGAGTAATACTTGGTTAAACAAAAATAAGCTGTTACATCTTAAATATCTGCCGTCGATGAGTAATATTTGGTTAAACAAAAATAAGCTGTTACATCTTAAATATCTGCCGTCGATGAGTAATACTTGGTTAAACAAAAATAAGCTGTTACATCTTAAATATCGGCCGTCGATGAGTAATATTTGGTTAAACAAAAATAAGCTGTTACATCTTAAATATCTGCCGTCGATGAGTAATACTTGGTTAAACAAAAATAAGCTGTTACATCTTAAATATCTGCCGTCGATGAGTAATATTTGGTTAAACAAAAATAAGCTGTTACATCTTAAATATCTGCCGTCGATGAGTAATACTTGGTTAAACAAAAATAAGCTGTTACATCTTAAATATCTGCCGTCGATGAGTAATACTTGGTTAAACAAAAATAAGCTGTTACATCTTAAATATCTGCCGTCGATGAGAAATATTTGGTTAAAAAAAATAAGCAGCTACATTTTAAATATCTGCCGTCGATGAGTAATATTTGGTTAAAAAGAATAAGCGGTTACATTTTAAATATCTGCCGTCGATGAGTAATATTTGGTTAAAAAAATAAGCAGCTACATTTTAGATATCTGTGGTTGATGAGTAATATTTCGTTTAAAAAAATAAGCGGCTACATTTTAAATATCTGCCGTCGATGAGTAATATTTGGTTAAAAAAATAAGCGAAATTTTAAATATCTGCTGTCGATGAGTAATATTTGGTTAAAAAAAATAAGCTGTTACATTTTAAATATCTGCCGTCGATGAGTAATATTTTATTAAAAAAATAAGCTGTTACATCTTAAATATCTGCCGTAAATGAGTAATATTTGGTTAAATACAAATAACCGGCTACATTTTAAATATCTGCCGTCGATGAGTAATATATGGTTAAAAAAAATAAGCGGCATTTTAAATATCTGCCGTCGATGAGTAATATTTGGTTAAAAAAAATAAGCGGTTACATTTTAAATATCTGCCGTCGATGAGTAGTATTTGGTTAAAAAAATATGCGGTTACATTTTAAACATCTGCCGTTAATGAGTAATATTTTGTTAAAAAAGAATAAGCGGCTATCTTAAATGTCTGCCGTCGATGAGTAATATTTGGATAAAAAAATAAGCGACATTTCAAATATCTGCCGTCGATGAGTAATATTTGATTAAAAAAAAATAAGCTGTTACATTTTAAATATCTGCCGTCAATGAGTAATATTTGGTTAAAAAAATAAGCTGTTACATCTTAAAATATCTGCTGTCGATGAGTAATATTTTGTTAAACAAAAATAAGTGGCAACATTTTAAATATCTGCCGTCGATGAGTAATATTTGGTTAAAAAAATATGCGGTTACATTTTGAATATCTGCCGTTGATGAGTAATATTTTGTTAAAAATGCATAAGCGGCTATCTTAAATGTCTGCCGTCGATGAGTAATATTTGGATAAAAAAATAAGCGACATTTTAAATATCTGCTGTTGATGAGTAATATTTGGTTAAAAAAAATATGCGGTTACATTTTAAATATCTGCCGTCGATGAGTAATATTTGGTAAAAAAAAAAAAAAAGGCGACATTTTAAATATCTGCCGTCGATGAGTAATATTTGGTTGAAAAATATAAGCTGTCACATCTTAGATATCTGCCGCCGATGAGTAATATCTGGTTAAAAAAATAAGCGGTTATATTCAAATATCTGCCGTCGATGAGTAATATTTGGTTAAAAAATATAAGCGGCTACATTTTAAATATCTGCCGTCGATGAGTAATATTTGGTTAAACAAAAATAAGTGGCAACATTTTAAATATCTGCCGTTGATGAGTGATATTTGGTTAAAAAAATAAGCGGTTATATTTAAATATCTGCCGTCGATGAGTAATATTTGGTTAAAAAATATAAGCGGCTACATTTTAAATATCTGCCGTCGATGAGTAATATTTGGTTAAAAAAGAATAAGCGGCTACATTTTAAATATCTGCCGTCGATAAGTAATATTTGGTTAAAAAAAAAAATAAGCGGTTACATTTTAGATATCTGCCGTCGATGAGTAATATTTGGTTAAAAAAAAAATAAGCGGTTACATTTTAGATATCTGCCGTCGATGAGTAATATTTGGTTAAAAAAGAATAAGCGGCTACATTTTAAATATCTGCCGTCGATGAGTAATATTTGGTTAAAAAAAAAATAAGCGGTTACATTTTAGATATCTGCCGTCAATGAGTAATATTTGGTTAAACAAAAATAAGCGGCTACATTTTAAATATCTGCCGTCGATAAGTAATATTTAGTTAAAAAGTAATAAGCGGCTACATTTTAAATATCTGCTGTTGATGAGTAATACTTGGTTAAAAAAGAATAAGCGGCTATATTTCAAATATATGCCGTCGATGAGTAATATTTAGTTAGAAAAAGAAATAAGCGGCTACATTTCAAATATCTGCCGTTAGTGAGTAATATTTGGTTAAAAAAGAATAAGCGGCTACATTTTAGATATCTGCCGTAATATTTGTGATGATTTTTTTCAATATAAATATCTACTCTGCTGTTGCTAAAGTCTGTATACTTTAATATATAGACGAGTAACCGAATTCTATCATAAAAGATATCAATAATCTTCGTTCATTGCTTTTATCATTTTCTTGGACTGACAGACATCACAAATCTCTGATATGAAATCATACTTCTGGTTTATATCATCCAAGATAAGCCGTAGATGTAAAGGTTATATATATATATGTATATATATATATGTATATATATAAATATATATATATATATATATATATATATATATATATATATATATATATATATATATATATAAATATATATATATATATATATATATATATATATATATATGCATGTATGTGTGTGAGTGCAAGTGTAAATAATACATACACATAAATATATGTATAATATATATATATATATATATATATATATATATATATATATATATATATACATGTGTGCGCGCGAGTGCGTGTGTGTATAATACATACATACATAAATATATGTATAATATATATATATATATATATATATATATATATATATATATATATATATATATATATATATATATATATATACATATAAATATAAATATATATATGTATATATATATATATGTATGTATATATAGGTATAATATATATATATATATATATATATATATATATATATATATATATATATATATATATATGTACGTATATGTATATGTATATATATATATATATATATATATATATATATATATATATATATATATATATATATATATATATATATATATATATATATATATAAAATATATGGTAAGAACGTCTGTGCAAATAAAGAGACTAATAAATTGTTGTAGACATGCGATAACTACTTGACAAATCTCAGGTTAGATTGAAACATGGACAAAGAAAGTGTTCAACGCTTATCTCATCTTGCATCAGACAATAACACACTCGGTATCAACTTCTATTTTTACATTGAGCACTGACTCATAAAGGGTTGGATCATTGGAAACAAAACAATAATCACTTTAACTCCTAAATCAAAGATGAACCACAGGGCATCATATAATAATAATAATAATAATAATAATAATAATAATAATAATAATAATAATAATAAAACAGGTAAAATACTCTTTAAAAACAAAGAAATGAAAGTTATTCGATGAAACCTTGCAATTCAGGCAACGCACCAATCTACCGCGCCCACGAGGAGAGTAAACCGGATGTTACTATTTAACCTAGTGGCGCGAGAAATGAATGAATTCCGGAATGAATGAATGGGAGGGTCTCCAATTTCCAGGTGGTCCCGGAACATCATCACAGCTACTACCTTCACCAGAGGGCCAGCTAGGCAATACGGTAACCGTTGTTGCTGGAACCCCAGAGGGAGTTAGATAATTGTTACTTAAAGGAAAACGCCTTCTGTCGAGTAAGGGTAGCGTAAGATAAGAAGCCAAGTGGGAGTTGAAACAGAACTACTGTGTTTACGTAAAAGGGAACCTAGACTGGAGGGGGTTACCGGCGAGTGACACATCTGATCTTGAAGGAGTGGTTACGAAAGAATGTCTGTTTGATGATGCTCAAGCTGTACTACTAAGTTTCTGACTGGTAAATAAAAAGTGGAGGAGAGGATTAAAGAGTCGAGTGTGTTATATTCTTTTTGAAACAATGTCAAACGACCATAACGTATTTGGTAGAAGTGACCATGGATTTCAAGTGTTGGAAGGTGGTCTTCCAGGAGAGAAGAATTCATCATGCAAACTAAGAAAAACCATAATCGCCGAGTTACTCTTGGAGGAAGGTAAGGGGGAATGGTCAAAAGTGAGCGAAGGAGCATTCAGCATGAGGAATCAGGGGGGGAGGAGAGATGCAGGTAGCCCTGATGAGAGAATAGTTTGTCTAGGATCTCTTTCGGATGATTCACGCCGGATGCGAAGATGCCATGGGCCTTTTGATAATGGCCTGTGATTCATTTTTTTTTTGTTGCTGCTGAGGGAGAGACTCCGAGGGCTTGCAGGGAAGCACGGATGCTCTTGCAAGATAAAAAATAACAAAACCACCTGTTGTTAATGAACTTTCGGTGATTTGGCGTTTCTATTTTTAGTGAGATTGCACTTTCATAATACATTAAGAGATACTTGAAGTTTTTCAATCAATTTCTCCTTAATTCAAGTAATTTTCTTATTTCCATTTAGGCTATAAACTGTTTATTACTAACTTTTTATAGTAAACAATTATATGTAATATATATACGAGAGGATGTCAACACAGACGGCTGTGGAAACAAATGTTCTCTCGACTAAATTTCCATAAATTACAAACTTTCTCCTATACCCAAAATAGTGATGATAATAGATATTACTAAGAAAGGGATGGCTATGATGCTAATGCCAGGAGCCCATCTCTACTGCAAAGGTACTGGTTGGTCAATATCTGCTTCTAATGAACATAGAACAGCTCTTTTTACTGTCTAAACTGAGATTATAATTAATGCACAAATTATATATAATTGTTAGTTTAGGTTACGCTCACAAGTAGATGTTACACCCGAAGTGCGGCACCAAAATAAACACTGAATGTATGTGTATATATATATATATATATATATATATATATATATATATATATATATATATATATATATATATATACTGTATATATATTTACATACATACATTTAAACATTATGTACATATATATATATATATATATATGTATACATATATACATAATATATATATATATATGTGTGTGTATACATATACTGTATATACATAATATATATATATATATATATATATATATATATATATATATATATATATATATATATATATATATATATATACATATACTGTATATACATACATACATATATATATATATATATATATATATATATATATATATATATATATATATATATATATATATGTATACATGTACTGTATATACATACATACATACATATATACATGTGTGTATGTATACATATATATATATATATACATATATATATATAGATATATACTGCATATATATGTGTGTATGTAAGTATATATATATACAGTACATACACACAGAAATATATAGATAATATATACATATATATGTATACATATAAATATATTATATATATATAATATAATATATATATATACATATATATTACACGAAAACACGAGTGTATGTAAGAATATACCCCTCATTACATGGAAAGTAATAAGTGTGTAAAAACATGAGTTCGAATACAATCCCTTCCGATGACTCAAAAGAAGCATGGAAAACATTTCCGAAACACGAAAGTAGAGCAGCAACCGAAAAAAAAAATCGAAAAAAATCTCTCTAGAGACAAAAGGTGAAAGATGATGCTAGTCACTGCAACGGAGGAGTGTCAAATAAAATGGAAATTTTCATTGGTTATCACTGTTCAAGTATTTTCTATAAAAAATGAAATTACAACTGGGTGTGTTTTATTAGCAGTCTGTAGCCGTGACTGCGCAACGGAGGATTTTTTTTTTTTTTTTTTTTTAAGGATAAGAGCTTAAACGAAAACTAGCGTTTTGAAACTTTTTTTTTTGACGAACTTTATTCAGAAGAATTTTAGGTTAACCGTATAAAATGAGGTAATTCCCGAAAAATCAAAATTAAATGAGAATATTTGTATGAGGGGCTTTGTTTCTATACTTAACAGGATTTACTAATAGAAACATCACTGCCTGGAGATCTGCTGGACTGAGGTTCGAGACCAGCTTATGCTCGATAGGTTCTTGTAGTGTCTGCAAGCTCACCATCCTTGTGAGCGAAGGATGGGAGTTTGCGGGACCCTATTGGTCTACATGCCGAGTCATCTTTCAGTCTCTAGGGCATTGTCACTCTCTTGTCTCTGCCATTCATGAGCAACCTTTAAAATGATGGGGTGGGGCCCAAGAAAAAGACCTGACTTGTTCTCCCCTTTGTTGCTCATTGGAGAATCGCCTACTTTTAACCTCACCAGATAAACAGAATTCATTTTAAAGATTCTTGACATTTGCCTCTTTCTAAAGGTCGCTGAGACACAGTTATATTTTCCGGCATCTCTAGGAATCTTGTCGACTTGGCTTGAAACAAAGACCAACATGCATTAAAAAGAAATTAATATGGACACGGTCATCATACTGCAGCCAAAAAGCGGAATCTTAACATTTGAAATAATAAGAGAAAATTCATTCAAATATTTTACTAAAATACCTGCAATACAAATCAAACACTCGTTAAGGGAAGTATATGAAAAATTAACATTCAATAAAGTTATTTCGAATAATTTCTCAAAATAACATTTTCCTTTTATAAATTGAATGAACCTAAGCAATTTTCAGATTTCTAATGATTCTAAACAATTTTAAGATTATGCTAGGCTACCGAAGTCCAGTCATATCAACGGAAAACTAGAAACGGCCTATGAAGCATAACATTTGAAATTACAATCTCATATCAAATGGGTTATGACAAACATAACATTCGGATGAATGCATACGATTTTTCCAGTGTGACCTCCATTTGATCCCATTATTGAATGAGGATATCATTAAGATGGATAAAAGGTAATCCACATTTATTATTATCATTACTATTAGCCGAGCTACAACCCTAGTTGGAAAAGCATGATGTTATAAGCCCAAGGTCTCCAACAGACAAAAAAGACCAGTGAGGAAACAGATGGAATAATGTGCCTGAGTGTACTCTCAGGCAAGAGAACTCTAATACAAGCCAGTGGAAGACCATTGTATAAAGGTTATTAATATTTAGCAATACGGAATTTCATTTCATAATTCAAGCAATTTATAATACTCGTACTATATCATCAATATCTTCACTTGGCAATTTTCTCATTATTTCAAAATAAAAAAAAAATAAAAAAAACTTTAATGAGTCTTTATAGTTTATATATGACATATCTGTTTTTGACGTTGTTAATATTTTATATATGACATATCTATTTTGACGCTACTGCTTTTAGAATGATTTATTGTTAATTTGTTCTCATCATTTATTTATTTCCTTATTTCCTTTCCTTACTGGGCTATTTTTCCCTATTGGAGCCCTTGGGCTTATAGCATCTTGCTTTTCCAACTAGGGTTGTAGCTTGGCTAATAATAATAATAATAATAATAATAATAATAATAATAATAATAATAATAATACTGAAAACAATTTCATCATTGCTTACCTTCTCGTGCCAATTTTATAAAATCTTTCATCCATCGATAACCTTAAACCAATTTCCAGAATGGTTTCACAATGTCATGGGGCTTTACTCAGGTAAGGATGTTTATACCAGGTTAGGGTAGATTAGGTTAGGTTAGGTTAGGAAAGGGCTGTGAATTCAAATTTTTGAGAGCAAATACATATATCAAATAATGAATGTTTGCTCATTATTCTGAGAAGGATCTTTGACTCATATCGAATCTAATATATCATATATACAGTATATTGCATTTAATAGTATGTCCTGGTAAATATGCTTAACCATAAGCGTCTATGTTTGTATGACAGAGAGAGAGAGAGAGAAGAGAGAGGGATTCTTATTATCTTTTTTTCTGACTAAACTATTTATCAGTCATGTATAACTGATACGCACAGATCAAAAAATATATAAATTCAAGAAGGAATCCTATCCTAAGAATGAATGAGTATGATTTATATCAAATAAAATTACCAGAAATATAAATACGGGGAAATAAACAAGACAGTTCTACAAACAGCGACATTTGAACTAAAAATATATTTTCATATCAAGTTTAAAAAACAAACAATCTACTTTCGGTCAAGCTATTTATAAATTCAGTCGCATCACAGTTCTCTCTCTCTCTCCCTCACATAGTGTCATTTTCTTGGAGATAAAAAAAAAAAAAAAATAAAAATAAAAAAAAAAAAAAAACATTCTTATTCATCTTATCTTAGACATTGGTATATTTGTTGGCAGTAGAAAAGGTGTAGATAATTGTCCTTATTTTACATTTAATACTCGTTTGGCTACCGTCATTATTATTTTTATTTTTACAATTATCAATGATAATAATAATAATAATAATAATAATAAAATTATATAATGATAATATTAATACTAATATTAATAATTATAATGAGGATGATGATAATAATAATAATAATAATAATAATAATAATAATAATAATAATAAAATTATATAATAATAATAATAATGATAATAATAATAATACTAATAATAATAATAATAAAATTATATAATAATAATATTAATACTAATATTAATAATAATAATAATAATAATAATAATAATAAAATTATATAATAATGATATTAATACTAGTATTATTAAAAATAATAATAATAATAATGAAATTATATAATAATTATAACAATAATAATAATAATAATAATAATAATAATAATAATAATCTCCCATATATAATAAAGAGCATGTGTCTGGCTATAATATATAGTTTCCGGTCACGCTTAGCTCCCCCCATCCCTTGGGTAGATTGGAGGGAGATAATGGAGTAGTCATACCCTGGGGAAAGGAGGGTGCGTGTGTGTGCTTATCTATCTAAACATTTATCCGTCGATTTGGGGAGTTGCGCCCACTAGTAATGAAAGGAGAATACAACAACAACAACAACAACAATAATGATGACAATGATAATGATAATAACAATAATGATAATAATATCAATAACAACAGCAACAACAACAACAAGAATAATAATAATAATAATAATAAAAATAATAATAATAATAATAATAATAATAATAATAATAGCAGCATTAATAAGGATATTCATCCTCTATTTAATAATAATAATAATAATAATAATAATAATAATAATAATAATAGCAGCATTAATAAGTATATTCATCCTCTATTTTTGCATGGGTTAGCACGGTTATATGAATAATAAAATATGCAAAAGAAAATATAACATCAGTAGTATAAACAATAATGATGAAAAATAAAATGAATGAGTATAATAACAGTAATAATAGTAATAATATTTACATCTCTTATCAATTCTGTGAACAGTCTCTCTCATGTTCCACAGCAATGACGAATTTCATCTCTTGGGCTTCGTCATATCATTCCGGAACTGCATTATATGCTTTATTGTGTCCCCTGAGTCATTTGACCTTTCAGTGGTCGGTCTTCTCGGGTTGATTACGAGTTACTTTCAACAATGTGAAGAGTTTTTTTGTTTCGTTTGACATTATTTTATTTTTCAAATTGTGTAAGTTAATATAATAATAATAATAATAATAATAATAATAATAATAATAATAATAATAATAATAATAATAGCTATAACAATCATAATATCGATATTATTATTATTATTATTATTATTATTATTAATAATAATGATACTAATAATAATAATAATAATAATAACAATAACAATAATAATAAAAATAATAATAATTATAATTACAATAATCATAATAATAATAATAATAATAATAATTATAATAATCATAATATCATCAACAACAACAATAATAATAATAATAATAATAATAATAATAATAATAATAATAATAATAAACTCCTCGATGTCTCACAGGAGTATATAATACAGGAGAGAGGGTTCCCAGTCCCCTTGTCCCGTCCCTTCTAGTCGAGGCGATACGTTGGCCACAATAACGGGGGAGGAAGGGCTGTGGCACCCAGCAGTACCAGCCGAACTCGGTTCAGTCCCTCGTCAGGCTGGGAGGAGCGTAGAGAGGAAAGGTCCCCCTTTTTTTCTCATTTGTTTGATGTCGGCTACCCTCCTAAATTGGGGGATGTGCCTTGGTATGTGATTTGAATAATAATAATAATAATAATAATAATAATAATAATAATAATAATAAATAGTAATAATTATAATAATCATATTAACAATAATAATAATAATAATAATAATAATAATAATAATAATAATCTAACAATAATAATAATAAAAATAATAAAAATAGTAATAATTGTAATAATCATATCAATATTAATAATAATAATAATAATAATGATAATAATAATAATAATAATGTAAAAAATTAATAGATATTAAGTATATTCCTGTCATTAAAAGTTCACGGTGCAGTTCATCCCATTCGGTTCCAATTTCATGTGTAGGGACAAGAACAGCCCAAACAATGGAACCCAGCCACAGCAGTAACTTCCACAGTAAACAGCTTAAACTCAGTTGCCGAGGCGGGACTACTTACTGTCTCAGTAAATGCAAGCTATCACGTTTCCACTGTACTAGACCTGAGGCTAGTGAACAACTTCCTAATGTCAAAGAAAATCACAATTCCAAAGCGAAGTTCAGAGCCCCTCTTATGCCCCTAAATTGATAAATTAATTGATTTTGAAAAGTTAAGAATATACAGTTTCGGATTTTTTTAAAAATGCCACTGTACAGTCTCACAAAAAAAATTAAACGGGATCAATTTTGCGAGCAAGAAGGGTTTGTGGTGATAGCCCTAACGGGGAGTTGTTGTTGTTGATGATGATTGCCTGGCCCTTGCGGCCAAGCACGGGCTCTTGCAATAATGCAGCCCGTATTAACGATGAAGATAAATGGAGGGCCGAATTTCACATCAACTCAATATGACCAAACCATGCTCAGCTTAGTATAGTACGATTTAATGGCATATCCTAATCCGAGATGGTAGTTTATTACACTGTTAGAAAAAAACGTAATTCTAATCAGGAATTCTCTGAAAAAATATACTGTTCTCAACCGTATTTCAGTAAAATACAGGCGACCTTAATTTCACCTTTCTTTGTTATTATCTTTTACGGGTTGGTGACCGAAATATCACTCTTTTACGTCAATATAACCGTTGTTTAAACGATAAAAATCCTGGAATAAATGTTGCCAGACATTTACCGTTTTTTAAAACCAATTTTTTAAGTGTACATGACAGATTCTGTAAAAATCTTCAAAATAATATTGTAATTCATCTCTCTCTCTCTCTCTCTCTCTCTCTCTCTCTCTCTCTTCTCTCTCTCTCTCTCTCTCTCTCTCTCTCTCTCTCTCTCTCTCTCCTCATTAAATGCCTTCGTTCATTATATAAATACTGCGGACATGAAACTACCATACCTCGTGTTTTCATCATATCATTATCATCAAAATTGCTATTATCATTATCAATACCAATATTATCCTCCTTATCATTACAAATGAGAATTTACTGATCAGAATCAGCCAGTGAATAAGAAACAAAATGTCAAATTGCATACTAAAAATATAATAATATAAGGATATTAAGAATAACACGATGGATCCCTAGAAAATGCAAAAGAAGCAAGGGAAGGAAGAGAACACGATGGATTGATGAGCTAAGAAAATTTGCGGGTATAGATTGGCATAGAAAGACAATAAACAGACATAAGTGGGACACTTCTGAGGCCTTTGTCCTGCAGAGGACCAGTTACGGCTGATGATGATGACATATGTATATATGCATAAATTCATCTATGCAATTTATATATATGCAAATATAAATGTACACATATATTTGCATAAAAATGTATTTATAAATGTATTCATTATATATACATATAATTACATACAAATATATGTCAGTGTGTGCGCGTCAAATTTAATACATGCATAATTAAATATATGTACACACACACACACACACACACATATATATATATATATATATATATATACATATATATATATATATATATATATATATATATATATATATATATATATAGTATATATATATATATATATATATATATATATATATATCGAGCACACCAAGTTCTGGTGTTAAGGGAAAATACTTTCCAACTGCAAAACCGAACAATTTATCACTTGCTTGCAAAGTCTTGGGAGACAGAGAAATTCACTTAGTCACCAAGTGTTAAAAGGGTTTTATCCAAGAGGACAGATGCATTAACCATATATGGTACCGGGATTGGGTGAAATTGGCTACTTTCTGCTGCTCAGAAATTGGTGTTTTAATGCACGCAGCTCAGCGCATACTTTTAAAATTGCAACAATATTATCGATATTCTTTGAAAGATATACAACATAAGTTGCTTCATATTATAATGGAAAATGCATTAGAAGCCAAAAGAAAACATTATAAAACTACAAGGAAAGGAAGCATGAGGGATAATCTGGGTAAGGAGGGAAAAAATTAGAAAAACAAACATACAGGGTGTCCCAAAATACTACTCTCTTTGTATGGTTACAACTTGTTCAATTTATTGATATAAACGTGGAAAACAGATTCTTTTTTTTTTACATTCTCAAATTGCCCTATGTATCCTTACTTTTTAATTGTGCATTGTTTCTCTTCTCTGAATCTGTTTTCCAAGTTAATATCAATAAATTCAACAAGTTGTAGCAATCCAAAGAGTGTATACATTATTTTTGGACACCCTGTATATGTACACCTACAGGTGTAAAACATTGATTATAACTACAAGGACAGACAACGTAACCAATACAATGCTAATAACAATACCACATAGTAACATACTACATACACTTCTGATATAAGAAATGAGATTGGAGAAATGCTGATAAACTTGTGATAGATAAGCATCATAAATCAAGTGATTATTGATGATGAAAAGTGTTCTTTTAACTTTTACAAATTTTTAGTTACTTATATTTCCCCATAAACACTATATATATATATATATATATATATACATACATACATACATACATACATACATACAATTCATATTACATGTATATATACATAATTTTAATTATACATACATATACATATCTATATGCGTATATAAATATATATACATTGTAGTTACATTGATATACACACTATACATATTCATAACCATACACAGACACACACACACATATATATATATACATGTATATGTATATAAATATATACATATATATGTATATAAATATATACAATATGTATAAAAGTACAAAGTATATATATATATATATATATATATGTATATATATATATATAATATATATATATATATATATATATATACATTTATATATATATATATATATATATATATACACCTACATATACATTAGGGTGTTGATTAAATATTTATCCACTAAAGAGTTGTTCTTGTGTCATCAATAGATTAAAAATAACATAAACAGATAAAGTAAAGGATCGATAAATAAGAAAAATCCTGAAGAATACTTCTGCACAACGGGATACTATCCATAAAAACTTTTCCTTAAAAGAAACCTGTTACAGGTAAGAGGAAAGCTAAAGAGAGTGAAATAAAAGTTCCCAAGTTTAAAACTAACAACGATGGTTTCGTACTAAACAGGTTCTCCGATAAGACGCCTGCCTGGGGTGTTTACATAGATGAATCTCATTATTCGTCGGGACTGCTTCATCATCAGACATTACTTGTGAAAGAATTGCCTTGTATGGAAGGGAAATTAAGAATCTGCAAATGTTTTAGGTGTCCCTTTTGCTGGGCTTTTAAAATTGTTAAAATTTTAATTTTCGTTAGTTCATTACTTCATTTTATTTATATATATATGAGACCCTTAGCGTTACTAGGCGTAGGAGATGATGATGATGATGATGATGATGATGATAATGGTGATGATGATGATGATATGTAATGCATAATGATTTAAACATTACTAAAAACATTTACATGGGGGACAAAAGTATTCTGTAACCATAGCTGTTCAAAACAATTTTACATTGGAGAGGAGAAAAAACAGTTGTAAGGGCAGTCTTGGGATAAGAAAATTAGTTGGGAACAGAATGAGAGAAATCAGGTGAAAGAGTTAATATGAGGAATTACGATTTGATTCAGATAAATGATGTAGCATATGTGGTGTACGAAGAGATGATAGGGTGAGATGTTGGTATAAAAAGGTTAGTAAAATATGTGTTGGAGATTCAGTCAAGTAGAAAGAATACCGGTAGATGATGATGGGATAATAAGAAGAGCGTATAATCCAGAAGTTAGGAAACAGGAAAGGAGGATGGGCTAGCGAGTTTAATGACGTATTGTAAAGTAAGTCGCTTGACGTATGTGCAAGAAAAGAGGGATTGGTGCAGGGTTCGTAGAGGGTCTGATACACTACTGATGAAGCTCTGTGAAGGTGTATGAAGTGACTACTGATGTGGATATTTTACTACAGAGAAAGTCATGCAAGAGTCAGTAATGTTATTTA
Organism: Palaemon carinicauda; assembly: GCF_036898095.1. NCBI lineage: Eukaryota > Metazoa > Arthropoda > Malacostraca > Decapoda > Palaemonidae > Palaemon > Palaemon carinicauda. The sequence goes on along the minus strand of NC_090747.1, from coordinate 106,828,035 downwards.
CTTTAAACGTCCTGCTATTTAGGAAAAGAGTTTAACAAATGAATTTATATACCCTTTTTGAGTGGGGATTCCTTAACGTGGTGGAAGGGTTTACTTATCGCCATGATCAGCAAAGCTATATAAGTCAGGACCATCCATACTAGGTTAGGTTGCTGTGAGCAATAAGACGAAAATCTCCCACCATCAAAAATCTGCAGTGGCCAGCGTGGTGATGAAAATGGCAAAAACCCAGACAAGAATAAGGACATGTCTAAGGCTTTTGTCCTGCAGTTGACTAAATACGGATGCATTTGTAATTTTTTTTGTTACTATATATGTATGTATAAACACAAACATACATATTATATACAGTTATATACATATATATATATAAATATATTCACGGTATATATATATATATATATACACATATATATATACATACATACATATATATATACATACATACATATATATACATAAATACATATATATATATACATATATATATATATATACACATACATATATATACATAAATACATATATATATATATATATATATATATACATAAATACATATATATATATACAAATATATACACACACACACACACACACACACATATATATATATATATATATATAATTATATGTGAGCATGTGTTCCTATGAGATTCAAAGCCAATGGCGCCAAGTACTATACCAACAGCTACTGAAGCCTTTATGTTTTCTTATATGCGATACTGTAAACCAAGATCAAGGATCTTCGGGTCTACCACAAGACCCAAAACATACAATTATGACACCGGACTGGCCACGGGATTATGAAATGAGTCTAGCAACGCTTATCACTATTTCTTTAACTGAGAAAGTAATAAATTTATAATCTCTGTCTGTCTGACTTTCTATTTCACTCCTTGTACTAAAACATTAATGATATTTTGATTGGAGTTGAAGTTGGTCACACATTAAATCCACAACATTTTCCTTACATTAAAATCTCTCTCTCTCTCTCTCTCTCTCTCTCTCTCTCTCTCTCTCTCTCTCAACGTGATCTTTCAGCCTAATACATTTTGATAAAGACAGCGGGTATATTAACACATACCCTTCTTCAGCAAGAAGATCTAGGCGATAGAGAGGAACCCATTGTTTCAATCTTGACACTTTAAATGAAATTTTTCATTTGTAAATAGTATTTTATGCCTATCTGTCTGCCTCTCTATCTAATTAGGAATACATTACTCTGGTACTAACTAGCACAGTAACGCTTGTTATCTGGAACTAAATCACCTACAAAATATCCATTTATTATAATTGTGAAGGTTTACGATGGATTCTGATATAGCTACCACGACGAAAGAGAGCGTGCTAGAAGTAGGAATGAATGGCGAGCGATTGTGACGCAGTTCCGGTAGGCCCTGCTGCTTCCTCCGATGCCTTAGATGACCACAGAGGTAGCAGCAGTAGGGGATTCAGCATTATGAAGCTTCATCTGTGGTGGATAACGGGGGAGGGTGGGCTGTGGCACCCTAACAGTACCAGCTAAACTCGGTTGAGTCCCTTGTTAGGCTGGGAGGAACGTAGAGAGTAGAGGTCCCCCCCCCCCCCTTTTTTTTTTTTCTTTTGTTTGATGTCGGCTACCCCCCAAAATTGGGGGAAGTACCTTGGTATATGTATGTATATTTAGCCATTCTATTCTGCTTTCCTTTTTTTATATTGAAAACCAAACTAATTTAAAGGTATTTCATCTTTCTCAATGAACATGATCAAGTCCGAGAAAGGAAGCGATAAGAGTAGTTACGAAGGATTTTTGTATTGTAGAAACACAATAAGCTAAACAACTCAAAACCGGAGATGTTTAATTAAGTATTGCAGAGGCACATTAAAAACGAAGTTGAACAACAAAGAAAATTCTGAAGTTAAACTTGGATAAAAGTGTAATCATGCTCTATATCCTGCAAGGCAAATATGAGAAAGGATTTAAGTAAAATGAGAGAAACAGCCAAAAGAATTAACTAATCCTCCTCCCGGAATTAATGTATCTGCATTGCAAGAAGTTAATGAAGAAAAAGCAAATTTTTCCTAATAAAAGGGCTCTTCGTAAACGTATTGAACACTAGCGTTATAAAAAGGCAGCTTATCTTCTTGAACCAAAGTCCTTTGATGAATTAATGTGTCGTGAAGAATTTAAAACTATTGTCTTAAATGAGAGTATAGAATTATTCATAAGCGATGTTTAAAGGTAAAGGCACAGTCACACTGCCCTAGCTAGCAGGACAATACCCTAGAGACTGATCATATGCAGCGCCTAAGCCTCTCTCCACCCAAGTTAGGACCAGGAGGTCAAGGCAATGGCTGCTGATGACTAAGCAGGCAGACCTATAGGCTCCCCCAAACGCCCCATCTTTAGTTCACAAGAATGGTGAGGTTGCAGACACTAGAAGAAACTATTGAGTTTGAGTGTGACTAATCCCAGTCTTGCAGATCACTAGACAGGGACGTTTCCAATAGAGATTTAAATCGAATACTTATTTTTGCCAATGAAACAATGTATCTAATTGCCACTTCGAAAATGTGGATAAGTAAATTATTCCTAATTGTTTTATCAATTGCATACAATCCATGTTGTTAAAGAACAGTATTTGCATGTGTACAAATTGTGGCTATACTGCCAGAAACAAAAGCTCGAATTACCTTACGAGAGAGAGAGAGCACTTGATATTCTGATTTTAACCCTGACGATGTGATGTTAGATTATGAACAATTTACAATTAGCGTTCTAAAGTTAGTCTTTTTAACGAAGTTTTCCTGAATAAACACCATTAAATTAAAAATAATCATAATCGCACACAAAATAACTTCAATGGTGTAGAAAACTTCCACGAAATCTTTTGAATGTCGTCGAGATAATTATGTTTTTATTGTTGAAGTAATCGAATACTTGGTATAATCAATACGAGATTAAAAACTATCACAAAGCTATATGTAAATGATATATCAAAAACACTATCTAAATACAATATGGAAATGATATATATGTCATTGCAGATGTTTTGCCCATTACCAAATTAACAGCAGTTTGGTTTTAATACTTTAAATAAAGTACAAGTTCAAGTAACGGCATCGGCCCAATTCTGCTTCTTCCGTCAAGACCTATGTCTAACCCATTAACTATAATAAAAAAAATATAATGCAGCAGATTTGCAACTACTCGCTGTGGTGCCCTTTTAGCTCGGAAAGTTTCCTGATAGCTGATTGGTCGGAAGTATAGGGACAAAAATAGGGCACCCCTGCAAGTCAGTGCAAATCTGCCTCACTTAAAAAAATTAACTATAAAACATACTTTCAACTAACTAGACGGCTATAAATTTCTACGTGAAATTACATCTTCAGAGACAAACGAGTGCTTCAAGCTGGACCGACTCAGCTTGTCTATTGGATCAACCACAGCAGGGTACACGAACCATTGTATCTATAAGCAAGGCTAGTGATGTTGAAGACCGGCTCTTGCAGAGCTGTTACTTGGTAGTAAGCAAAAGCACCCCCCTTGGAGACAATCTGTTGCCTTTGTTAGTAAAATAATCGGGGACCTGAATACGCTATGGGGCCTTTCTTAAAGCTTCTAATGAGATCACAACTTGCTATTCTTCTTAAATGGGTCCATAAAATAAGGAGTTCGTTGTTAATGCTTTTGATTTTGTTTACCTTTTTTAGAAGCAAGTAAGTTGGGGAAAAGGGTTGGATCTTATGATATGTGTATATAACGCATTTACGAGCTACACAAAAAGGCAATCTTAATAAAGTACCCATTTAAATTGAGTTTTCATTACCAAATTAACTTGTACTTACAATTAAAAAATATATATATATCGTTCGTATCACTTGGTGAAATATTGAAAAAAAAAAACTATTCAATTGAATGACCAGCAATAAACTTCTGTTCTATTAAAAGAATGCATTAAATTCCAACGGTGAAGATTTCCTTCCAAATACAAATATTCAGAAATTATCTTTACTACATAAAACACAATGTAGATCTATCAATTTCTTACGGGTTTTTAACACGGCAGCTACGGTACACACATCCCTTAATAACATTTGCTCACAGGAATCTCTTCAAACGTTTGTGTAAGTTAAGGTTTCAGGGTAAAATATTGATTTTGATGCTATTTAAACTTGAATTTGCTGTGAGAATTATTTTCCAAAATAGTGAGATATATGGTAATTTTACCCACATACAAGATTATGATATATTGTTCTCCCAATGACACACACACACACACATATATATATATTATATATATATAGTCTAAGTCAATGTTATTCGTGTCAGCTATCGTGCATTAAAAATCTTCTAAAAAACTGATGATTCTCTTAGTGACCCCGGTTGGCAATAAATTTCTTGATACCTTACCCTGAATGATCTTTTATCAATCGCAGATTATTAAAAAAAAAAAAGCTAAATAACAAACTAAATTCTCAACAGATAATTTAACATTAGCCAAAACAAAAATCGTACATTTAACCATGACCATAAAGCATATTAGCACAATTCATATGGTATTTGGACTAATTCTTAACATCTTTTATTTACATACATAATTTACTTTACCATAAATACACCGTAATATAATCGCCAAATGATTTAAATTATTACATTTTACAGGAATATTCACAATGCAATGACGCTGCAAAATGATCTTACCTTAAGGCTTCATTTTTGACAGCAGGGGTACACAGTTATGAAATATGCAATGAAGATCAGAGTAATTTATTATCATACTTATCAAATAAAACGGGAAAATAGATGCAAGTTGCATTTTTTTCTCTAATGATATCCAATTCAGTGCAATTATTCAAGTTTCCAAAACTTTTTGTCGAAATTGAAATAAATTACACCTTAAACAAGATCAATGACCTCTTATTTCCGTATTGCCTTGGCGATTTTCATTTTAATGCTGACTTCTAAGAGGCAAATATCCTTTTCCAATCAACACGGATAACTATTTGCTGGCCATTTATATCCACAGGCTAAAGGGTAGAAATTGGGATATGAAAATTGAAACTGCTATTACTACGGCTGCTTACACTATTCATTACCAGATATAAAAGGGAAATACTGAATATACACATCAAAGAAGCAACTAGTAGCTACTAATTAAATGGTTAACTATTATTATTATTATTATTATTATTATTATTATTATTACTTGCTAAGCTACAACCCTTGTTGGAAAAGCAGGATGTTATAAGCCCAGGGGGTCCAACAGAGAAAATAGCCCAGTGAGGAAAGGAAAAAAAGGAAAATAAAATATTTTAAGAAGAGTAACAACATTAAAATAAATACCTCCTATATAAAATATAAAAACTTTAACAAAACAGGAGGAAGAGAAATAAGATGAGAGAGTGTGCTTGAGTGTACCCTCAAGCAAGAGAACTCTAAACCAAGGCAGTGGGAGACCATGGTACAGAGGTTATAGCACTACCCAAGACTAAACAACAATGGTTTGATTTTGGAGTATCTTCCCCTAGAAGAGCTGCTTGCCATAGCTAAAGTCTCTCTTCTACCCTTACCAAGAGGAACGTGGCCACTGAACAATTAGAGTGCAGAAGTTAACTTTTTGGGGGAAGAAGAATTGTTGGTAATCTCAGTGTTGTCAGGTGTATGAGGACAGATGAGAATCTGTAAAGAATAGGCTAGACTATTCAGTGTGTGTGTAGGCATAGCAAAATGAACCGTAACCAGAGAGAAGGATCCAATGTAGTACTGCCTGGCCAGTCAAAAGACCCCATAACTCTCTAGCGGTAGTATCTCAACGGGTGGCTGGTGCCTTGGCCAACCTACAACCTACCTATTTCACGACAATTTACAAAATAGCAACAACGTATAGGTTACGATAAAAGACTAACTAATAATGCAAAGGGTTTGAAAAATATGCTTGAGCAAGTACAATAAGGAGCTATTGATAATCTGAAGAAACAAACACTTTTATAATCAACTTGGAAAACCATTAAAATGGATAACTATCTACTGACAATTATATCCGCAAATATACGGAGCATATACGGAGAAATTGATGTTACAAAACTGATGTTACAAATATTTTCAAGACTAACATTGATCGAATGCATATGGAATATACATCATAATTAAAAAGCAGACTCTCAAAAAATCATTAATTCCTTTTTTAAAGTTTCGTTGAACAGCATAGAAATACATAAGTATATAAATTTACATGTAACAACTTTAATTATTTTTCAAACTTGTCACTTCCCAGCACTGTTAGAATATGCCACAAAAATAAATAAATAAATAAATAAATAAAAAAGGTAAATGCCTGGTAACATTTATTCCAGGATTTCTTGCCGTTTCAAAAACGGATACATTGACGCAAAGGAGTGATATTACGATCACCAACCCGTAAAGGATAATAACAAAGTATGGTAAAAATCAAGCCCGTATTTTTCTGAAATACTGCTGAGAATCGTATATTTTTACAGAAGATTTCAGATTAGAATTACATTTTTTAACTGTTTCTGCATAATATCACCAAGGATCCAGACCTAAATTCTTCTTCATTAGGTTCCAAACAGGTTGCCAATACTGCTTCCCAAACCACTCCTTCAATCAACGCCCAGGAGGAGGGATACAAGGAAAACTAAGCACATGCCAAAAGAGAGAAAAATCATACCAGCTTCAGAGGTTTCTTTCATTACAATATATACAATGCTTATGATAATTAAGGAAAACCTTACTGTTTACAATCTGATGTAGAAGCGGAATGTCGTTCTTTTATGCCTGGTTTAGATTTGTTGCTTGTTATATATATATATATATATATATATATATATATATATATATATATATATATATATATATATATATATATATATATATATGTATGTATATATATATATATGAGTGTGTATGTATATAAATGTGTGTGTATGCTAATGTATATACATTACTTATGATATAATATAAATATATGATATGTATATACTATAACATTATATATATATATATATATATATATATATATATATATATATATATATATATATATATATATATATATATGTATATATATACATATATATATATATATATATATATATATATACATATATATATACATATATATATATATATATATATATATATATATATATATATATATATATATATACATATGAATTTCATGTTAAATGTTTGAAGATATCTATACAGGAAGTACTGCTATCATAAAACTACATAAGGGTAGTCAGAAAATTCCGATTGAGAAAGGAGTTAGACAGGCAAACCCAATCTCTCCTAAATTATTCACAGCATGCCTAGACGTCTATAAAAAATCAAACTGAGAAAATGTAGGATTTAATGTCAATGAGGAATACATTAAGAACTTAAGATTTGCAGATGACATAGTGGTGTTAAGTGAATCATGACAAGAATTGTAAGAGATGATAGAAAATTTGAATAGAGAAAGCAAAAATGTAGGACTGAAAAATGAATATGAGTAAAACTAAGACAACCAATAAGAGCTACGGATGAACCTTTAGAGATTGTTAATGAATATACATACTTAGGACAGACAGTAAGTGCTTCCCCAGGGCACAAGACCAAAATTAAAAGGATAGCATGGGATGGAGGGCTTTTGGAAAACAAAATGAGATTATGAAGTGTAAAATGCCACTTCCTCTAAATATATATATATATATATATATATATATATATATATACTATATATATATATATATATATATATATATATATATATATATATATATATATATAGTATTTGATGAGATGGTCCTAACAGTTTTAACCTTTCCCTCAGACACTTGGAGCCTTACTAAAACCTTAGAACATAACCTAGTTACAACTCAGAGAACTATGGAAAGAATAATTACGGGAATAACACTAAGAGAGAAGAACAGCAACATGGATACGAGAGCAAATTAAGCAGAGGATATTCTAACAACATGTAAGGAAAAGAAATGGATGTGGGCAGGGCATATAATGAAAATGACAGATAATAGCTAGACATTAAGAATAACGAATGGTTGCTAAGAGATTGCAAAAGAAGCAGGGGAGGAAGAGAAGACGGTGGATTGACGAACTAGGAAAGTTTCTGGGTGTGGACTGGCAAAGCAAGACCATAAACAGTTGCAAGTAGGACATGTCTGAGGACTTTGTTCTGCAGTGAACTAGTTTCGGCTGATGATGATGACATACATATATATATATATATATATATATATATATATATATATATATATATATATATATATATATATATACACAAACACAATAATGTAAGCAGGCAAGCAATGAATAAACGCTCATTAAGAAAAAAAATATGTTTTGAACTTACAACCATGAAACATTTCAAATGAGTAAAAAATAAATACTTGTGTTTATTATGAGAGAGAGGGGAGAGAGAGAGAGAGAGAGAGAGAGAGAGAGAGAGAGAGAGAGAGAGAGAGAGAGAGAGATCTGAATTACACTTCTACAGCTCTTTGAATCATGACAGACATCTAAACATTCACATAAGTGGTCGAAAATATAAGAATTCAATTTCTTGCTTTTCAATAAACATAAATCACAATGTGAAGATAAGGAAAAGAAGGGAAAAATTTTTCTGAAAAACAAATAAAAAATCCTAAAGAATTTATTCAATCTATAACAAAAAAACAATCTTATGGAAATTCCGAGTCTTTTAACGATCCGATATCTTGAAAGAACCAATGTTTTGAACCCTTCAATCGGAGTCCCGAACACACCCCGTAACTTATGGCCAGCCCACTGAATCAATTCCTTTAATCTCTCTATGACATATTTGGGAGTTGGTCGATGTCACTGACCCTGCTTTTTTTTTTTTATTTTCAAGAACCCTGGCAGGATACATTTACAAGTACCGCATCCGACCAATGAGGGGACCCGTTACTTAGAAGGGAGGGAAGTTACGACTCCCCTGATTGGGAGCGCGGCGACTCGCTGGCTCTTGGGAGTAATCTCATAATGTTGCATTGCCTTCGAGTTATCTCATTATACGAGTGTTAAGTATGTAAGTTTATCGCAGTTTGTTTGAGGGAAAAAAAAGGTATGGAGGGGAAACTGATTTGCTCGGTAACAGCATAGGCTGTTCTGTTTGATAATTCACATAATTTTATTGCTTCCTTATAATAGGAATTACTGAAATAAAAAAATTTTCTTTTTATTCAAAGATGATTTGTGGCAGTAGTGTTGTTGAAAACAAAATCAAAATGAAAAATAAAAACTAGTAATAATATGGAAGGGAGCCGAATAGTTCGATATCAGATAAGCAGTTTAATTTGATAATCCATTTTTTTCATTGCTTCCTTATAATAGGAATTATTTAAAGGGTGTTTCATCTTTCTTTTT
>NC_090747.1:106810147-106818147 GCF_036898095.1 Palaemon carinicauda | reverse complement strand
AGTCAGAAATTGCTGTCAGACAATCATTTTTTTCTTTAATAATATATAAAAATTATATTAACAGCAGAACTTGATATTGGGCTATTTTTTAAGGGTTGAGGTGGCCTATTGGAAACGTCCCTGCCTGGTGATCTGCCAGACTGGGGTTCAAGACCCGTTCAAGTTCGATAGTTTAGTTTAATGTCTGCAACCTCACCATCTTTGTGAGCTGAGGGAGGGTTGGGGGAGCATGTAGGTATTCCTGCTGAGTCATCAGCAGCCATTGCCTGGCCCTTCCTGTTCCTAGCTTGAGAGGGGACGGGGCTTGGGCGCTGATCAAATATCTATATGCCCAGTCTCTATGGCATATTCCTGCTAGCTATGGCATTCTCATTGTCCCTTCTTCTGCCATTCATGATAAAGCCTTTAAACCTTTAAGATTTTACTGAAATACAAGAATAACCAGGGAAGCATGTTAGCAGAAAAGAAATGTTGTTACTAAAATAAAGCTATTGAGCATTTACGTTAATTTCAAAATATTATCGCTTACAAAATGAAAAACACTCTTCAAAACAAACCTCTTGTCTTTCTGTTCACGGTTATGTAAAGCTTTCCTTCAAATAGGGAAACATTTAGCTAACTTCCCAACAGTTAATGGAAGCTGATGTGATGAATAGAAATGTTCTGGGAATAGGTGTAGATGATAAAGAGGTGAGTAGATTGATAAACGTAAGGATACGATGCAGCGTAACAAGTGGTCTGCCCAAATGTAGAGAATGGAGAATTATAGATTAAGAGAAAAGGGAAGTGGATAAAGGAAAAAAGTGCAGGCTAGATGGAGTGGAAGACAAGTTGGCCAGAGGATCGAATTGCGTCTAAGACGGAGATGTTTAGAAGTGAGTAAAGGGCTCAACGTGATGATGATGGCCTTCCTGTGTAGTTGTAAGAAGCTGGTGATTGTGAGAATGTTATTTCATACAAGTTTCGCATCTATGATTTAGCACTTCTGTGACAAATGTGGGAGAGTCTTATCTTGTTTGACTGGAGGCAATGATAATATGGATACGGTTTATTGTAATATATATATATATATATATATATATATATATATATATACACACATATATATATACATATATATATACATATATATATATATATATACATATATATATATATATATATAAAGAGAGAGAGAGAGAGAGAGAGAGAGAGAGAGAGAGAGAGAGAGAGAGAGAGAGAGAGAGAGAGAGAGAGAGAGAGAGAGAGAGAGAGAGAATCTATTTATAAATAGATATAGATATATTTGGTGTTTGATTAACAATACCAAATGCTACCGAGATGAATTTCATGACCGATTCAAGGGGCATTGTTTGACAAGACGTCAAACTCCAAAACTTCTTAGTTTAATAAGAGAAATTACACATTATGGAAGTGATATTGGTTAAATAATCAAACTATAAGCAAAAGTATGAAGAATAAAAGAGAAATGATGCACCGGTAATTAACAAAATTGATTTGGTAAACATATTCGGTGATAATAATGGCATTGTTTCCAGTCATTATAAGATGCACACATAAATTCTATACATACATACACCACATATGCATATATATATATATATATATATATATATATATATATATATATATATATAAACATGTATGTTATATATATATATACACACATATATATCTATATATATATATATATATATATATATATATATATATATATATACATATATAAATACATATAAATATATATATATAAATATATATAAATATATATATATAAATATATATATGTATATAAATATATATATATATATATATATATATAAATATATATAATATATATATATAAATATATATATATATGTATATATATATGAGAGAGAGAGAGAGAGAGAGAGAGAGAGAGAGAGAGAGAGAGGAGAGAGAGAGAGAGAGAGAGAATAACGGTATTATCGTTAAATAATTAACCGAGCATTTGTTTAATCCACTAGATCAACACCATGAGTCCTTTTGATTACACAACCTTGAGAGATTAAAAACCAAATTCAATTTTAAAAACGCTATATCTAGAAAAAAAATGTGACGTCAAGGTCAACGTGAATAAGAAAAAAGGGCTAAAGTTCAACAAACATCGTGAGAAGAAGCTTTTACTTAAAAAGAGATGTATTAAGAGATTTAACCGGATATTTTTCATTTAGAATATTTTTGAAAAAGTCGTGTTTTATTTTCTGCCAAAATATTTCTGCCAAATCATTAAATGTAATTAAAACGAAATAGTGTACTATCAAATGTTTACTGAAAATAATATATAAAGATTAATTATTAATACAAGTATATTAAATGACAGAAGATAATTGCAAACGGAAATAAGCCTTATGATACCTATAAAATTAAGCACAAATCACAACAGAGATATAAGAGAGGAATGAATGAGATAATTCATGCAGCACAAAACCGTTATCTCAATCTTCAAATAAGGACGTCAAGGTTCAACACTTTATTTATACAAGGAAGTCCGGTTTTTTTTATTAGATGATTAATCAATTTTGCTATGTAAATGGTAAAAGTTATTATTTTTTCATTAGGAAAATGACATAAGATATTAAAGATTTAAAGAGGAAACTGAAGACTTGTTTTCTAAGTGCTTCGATAATGTGAATTTGGCAACAAACGAGCAATATGCGGCGTGAAATGCTGAATGCCTTGGAATGCATACGATTAAATTAATCATGAAAGGTCTTGTGGAGAGTAGGGTTCCCCTGTAGTATAAGACTAGAAAAGTAGCCCTTAAAGTATGTAAAAAGTAAATATTCTTAAAGTACATTTTGAATAATGAACTATTGATTATCAATCATTATTATCATCTGCACGTTAATTTATATAAAATGGACAACAATACAAACAAGCGTAATAAAATATTACCTCAGTTCCGCACATTTTATCAGATGTTTCACAAAATAAATCAAAATAAGAAACTGGATTATATTCAATGCAAAAAAAAAAAAATAAATAAACAAATAAAAAAATAAAATAAACAAACGTCCAATGACTCTTAGGTTTTCACTGTACAATTATCTAACTATTCAAATACACTACTTATACAATCTGTATGGTAACCGATATATTGCTCAAATAAAATATATTTCATGAAGTTCTTCAAAGAACTGTATTATACTAGAAAGATTAATTCATTACTATAAAGCGGCACTGTGGGTGTTTTGATTCGGCGAAGTTCTACGTAATCATCTCCAAAAACTTAAATTGAAAATGTGGTATCAAGTATATAAATCCATTATTGAATTCGCTACCATGAAACATGGATTTAAAGATTTAAAGTCCGCTCATGAATGGCAGAGGCAAGGGACAGTGACATTGTCCTATCAAGCAGGACAATGCCCTAGAGACTGGCCATGTATACATATGATCAGCGCCCAAGCCCCTTTCCACCCAAGCTAGGACCAAGGAGGGAAAGGCAATGGCTGCTGATGACTCAACAGATAAACCTATAGGCTCCCCCAAACCCCCATCCTTAGCTCACAAGGATGATGAGGTTGCAGCGACCAAAGGAACTAACAAACTTGAGCAGGACTCGAATCCCAGTCTGGCGTTCACCAATCAGGGACGTTACCACATTGATCACAACCCTAATGTGGGGTCCATTTGCAGTTACACCTGCAGTAGTAGTTTTATAATAAAAATATTAAAAATCAGTGATGCTCGGGTCCTACCAGCTCATGATCTCAATTTTTTTTTCTACTCATCAAATTGGAAATGAAGACTACACATACATCTCTAGGGAAGTCGGAACGGCCACACGTGAAGTCTATGGTTTTTAAAACCTGAATACTGGTAATCCTTTTAAGTCAGATTCCCATGTAATAAAAATTGTACAGTATGTCGTATTTTACTATCATGATTACTAAAGAATCCCTGTTGGTGCCCTTTGGGTTTATAGCATCTTGCTTTTCCAGCTAGGGTTGTAGCTTAGCTAATAATAATAATAATAATAATAATAATAATAATAATAATAATAATAATAATAATAATAATAATACAGTTACAAGACCAAAATTTATAAGATTCTGACTCACCATTTCACCTATGCTAACCTATGCTGACGTCTTCATTGTATATCCATATTCTTACCAAATCAGTTCTTCTTATGGTACAAAATATACTTGTAACTATTTACACAAACTTCCGTCCATAATTTTTCTTTCACGTGTATTAAACATTCACTCTTGGCTTCCACATGAATAAAAACTGCGTTTATATCAACATGAAGATGATCAGTTTTTCCTATTCATCATAATCCAACCAAAAGACAGCAAGCGACTCTACAATCAATGCTTCCTACACAGCTGATCTGGTAAGCCTTCTTAAGGTCAGTGAACCATTATATAAACGCTACGACTAACGGAAAGACAGAATGATCTGTTATGCTGCTTCTACATATTTTACTCAGCTTTCCAACCACTGAAGATTTGTATTTTTAATATTTCGAGACTGTTTCAAGAAAGTGGACACACCTCCCAAAACAAAAGCAAAGGAATTTTAGCACAGCTTTTGTCACAGCGAACGGACCTTGCTAAACAAGCGTTTGACATCGCCAAAGGCATCTTTAAGCTAAAGTTATCATTGTCGATCCGAGCATACTTTTAGTCCCCAGAGAGTAATAATCAAACAGAGGGTATCAGGGCAGAGGCCCCGACGTTCGGTGTCAAACCCTGTAATTTATGGTACTCAGGTAAACTGCAAAACATCGTGGAAATCAAGCTAATACATCAGAGAGCCTGACTAAGGATGAGGTTTCTCAAGAGACATTCGTTTGCCTGATGGTTGGACGTCGGATCTTCCTAATCGAGAATTGAAAGGAATAGCTGAAAATTAAACCTACTGAGACTCGCCAGTATATTCAGCTTGATTTATTGATATGAATTACATATAGTTTAGATGGTGACCCTGTTGTTGGTAAAAATGGGGAAAAAATGTAACGTCTTTTTACCCATATGATTACACAAGCTTGATTTAGAGTAAAGAATAAAAAAACAAAGTTTACCTGACAAACTACACGAAAAACTGAAATAAAAACTATCAACAAGATGGTGATAAAAATGGCACACCCAGATTTTAATTTTTTTTTTTTTTTTTCAAATAAACAAAGAGGTCCTTTGCGTCAATTATTGAGGTCCTTTGCGTCAATAGGCATAGGACATGATGAAGATAATGATGATTAAGTAAACGAAAATCAATTTCTAACTTGAAAGGCACCTTAAAATTAACATGATTTTCAGTATCGTATGTAATATAGCTTATACTGTTCTGTAAACAATGAAAAACAACCGAAGTTCATTGATAGAGACAAGAATCATCCTCTGCGGTCTATTAAATTCGTTATACATGATATAATATTAATCTCTAGCACCTCGTTCTTTGTGCATAATGTATCCAATTCTTCATAATTCAGACTAACCTTTTAATTCATACCTTCCCAGACTACACCAACACAATGCAATAAAAGATGCACAGTCCTCACTTTTCTGTCATATTGTTATTTACTACACAGTATTCTAGGCGTTTGATTTCTACAGTGAACAAACTGTGGAATCATCTTCTCAATCAAATGTTTGAATCAGGGGTTCTTATGAAGTGCATCCCGGCAAACCTTTACTTTTCTGAAGCTCAGCACTTTCATAAAACGAAAACAACAATAAAATAATTGTGATGTTCAGATTTAAAAAATTAGTTCTACCAATTAATCGAAATGTTCACATCTACGGATTTCAATTTGACCGCACGAAAGTGCACACTATGTGTATTACCCCCAAGTAATCTATATAAAAAATTTACGTTCTAGTGCATGCTGAAGTTAATGTAAAAAGTGTAACACTAATTTTCCTGACAAATGGCACGTCCTTAATGCCATCTCTCCCACTCTTTCTAGGTATACCTCTCTTACATCACAGCGCTTTGGAAGTGTGACGGCGCCGAGTAAGGTTGTGAACTCAAAGGCAGGTTGGAAACGACTGAGTTATATTATTGTAGAACATTCTCCTTATATACAAAACCTCAAGGCAACAGGACATAACAAGTTCACAAGACAGACAATATTACAAAGGAAAAACCAGACATGAATTTTCATGTTCGTTTTAGTGCGAGGGAAGAGCGAAGATACAAGCATAATATATACAAAAGGAATTATGTACAACTGTGTGAAACACGGTTGGTACAGAAGTATCAACTCTTTTTCACTAGCCGGTTGTCGTCTATTCTTTCCACATGACCGAACCCTTTCGAAATACCCTGATCCATCCATTCACAATCACCAAACTTCTTTCCCCCTCTGCGTATTTCACAATTAATTACACTATCACTTCTTCAGCGATTTTACTGTCATTTATAATCAACATTAACAAAACTCCTCCTAATGAGTATTGATTCAAATATCCATTCACTCATTCATTCTTACCTCAACCTCGAAACACATTGATATTCTGACCCAATCTTTTCACACTGCCAGATTTATTGAATCATCATGCACTTTGTTCACCTCATAAAATCTATATAAATTAGTACCTACGAAATTTTCCCCATCTATAGTAATATTCATTGCTACATCTTTTTGGTTAGGTTACCATCATATTCTTACTGTTACACAAATTTACACTGGAATTCATCTTCTTGCAAACTATTCTAAACTCTTACTAGTTTTAGTTTTTTATTCACTGCATTGTATCATATGCAAACAATAACCAAATAATCAATGCAATGGCAATGATCACCTCTATCTATATATTGAGGAATAATTATTTATCTTACAAATTCCATCTACACAGCTAACAAACCCCGAGGAGTCACCAAATCATAGCATTTTACTTTATTATTATTATTTTTATTATAATTATTATTATTACTTGCTAAGCTACAACCCTAGTTGGAAAAGTAAGATGCTATAAGCCCAGGGGCCCCAACAGGGAAAATAGCCCAGTGAGGAAAGGAAACAAGGAAAAATAATATATTTTAAGAACAATGACATTTAAATAAATATTTCCTATATAAACTATGAAAACTTTAACAAAACTAGAGGAAAAGAAAAGAAATAAAATAGCGTGCCCGAGTGTACCCTCAAGCAAGAGAACTCAAATCTCATTCATCCCTAATGGTCATCCATTATTCAATCATTCAATTACCGTTATGTTATCAATCGTCATTCAGTAACCAGTTTCAAAGTTGCTTCATTATCACACTTCTATAATTCTTTTTCGTCTATATTTCAAAATTCTGCAAATCTTCAAAATACTTACTAAAGCATTTTTCCAAACTAATTTCTACCAAAATCCTCCACTCGCATCTTTCCAGGACGATATTCTGGATTTTCCAAAAACACCCTTTTTACTCTTGCACCAACCAAACACCAAAGCAACTACGTGTCTCTTCATAAACATTATAAACTTCCGAATAAAATCTTTGACTATTCATAACCCCAAACCCTAGTATTTCACTTATTAACTTTCTTATTTAAATATCATTAGTCACCAATACTGACTTATAAACCCCTGGCATTTAGGCGACATTTGGACTCCTCTGAGTAGAAAGTATTTGATTTCGCTTCCCCGTTATCCAAAATGAGGTAATGAGAAATATCAATTTAATACACATACACCTATCTATATAATTCATAAATATAAAGATATAAAATAAATTAATATATATATATATATATATATATATAAATATATATGTATATATATACATATATATAAATATATATATATATATAAATATATATATATATAAATACAGTATATACATATATATATATATATATATATATATATATATATATATATATAAACATGTATATATAAATATATATCTATGTATAAATGTGAAAAAATATCATATTTTACAAATGTATATACACATACTTAACCGTCATTACAAACGTGCTTTCATAAAGCAAAAATAGTGAAAAATGAAGTAGAAAAAAAAACACAGGCCAC
>NC_090747.1:106800147-106805147 GCF_036898095.1 Palaemon carinicauda | reverse complement strand
GCACATTTTAAATATCTGCCGTCGATAAGTAATATTTGTGAAGATTTTTAAAAATTAAAATATCTACCCTGAGGTTGCTAAAGTCTGTATACTTTAATATAATGACGAATAACAGAATTCTATCATAAAAGATATCAATAATCTTCGTTCAT
Organism: Palaemon carinicauda; assembly: GCF_036898095.1. NCBI lineage: Eukaryota > Metazoa > Arthropoda > Malacostraca > Decapoda > Palaemonidae > Palaemon > Palaemon carinicauda. The sequence continues at coordinate 106,804,995 of NC_090747.1, read as the reverse complement.
TGCTTTTATCATTTTCTTGGACTGACAGACATCAGAAATCTCTGATATGAAATCATACTTCTGGTTTATATCATCCAAGATAAGCCGTAGATATAAATAATATTGCTGATATATATATATATATATATATATATATATATATATATATATATATATATATATATATATATATATATATAATGTGTGTGAGTGCGTGTATGTATAATACATACACATAAATATATACAATATATATACGTATATATACTGTATATATATACATATATATATATATATATATATATATATATATATATATATGTATATATATACATGTGTGTATATATATATATATATATATATATATATATATATATATATAGCCTATACATGTGTGTGTGAGTGTGTGTGTGTATAATACATACATAAATAAGTATATGTATAAAATATATATATAAATATATATGGGTATACATATGTATGTATGTACTGTATATTTGTATGTATATATATATATATATATATATATATATATATATATATATATGTATATATATAAATGTATAATATATATATATATATAATGTATACATGTATATTTATACAGTATGTATATATAAATATAATACATATGTATATATATATATATATGTGTGTGTGTGTATGTATATATATATATATATATATATATATATATATATATATATATATATCGTATGAACGTCTGTGCAAATAAAGAATCTAATAAATTGTTATAGCCATGCGACAACTACTTGACAAATCTCAGGTTAGATTGAAACATGGACAAAGAAAGTGTTCAACGCTTATCTCTTCTCGCATCAGACAATAACACACTCGGTATCAACTTCTATTTTTACATTGAGCACTGACTCATAAAGGGTTGGATCATTGGAAACAAAACAATAATCACTTTTACGTTTATACAAGAACTCCTAAATCAAATATGAACCCAAGGCCATTATATAATAATAATAATAATAATAATAATAATAATAATAATAATAATAATAATAATAATAATAATAATAATAATAATAATAATGAGTAAAATATCTTTTAAAAACAAAGAAATGAAAGTTATTCGATGAAACCTTGCAATTCAGGCAACGCACTAATCTACCGCGCCCACGAGGAGAGTAAACCGGATGTTACTATTTAACCTAGTGGCGCGAGAAATGAATGAATCCCGGAATGAATGAATGGGAGGGTCTCCAATTTCCAGGTGGTCCCGGAACATCATCACAGCTACTACCTTCACCAGAGGGCCAGCTAGGCAATACGGTAACCGTTGTTGCTGGAACCCCAGAGGGAGTTAGATAATGGTTACTTAGAGGAAAACGCCTTCTGTCGAGTAAGGGTAGCAGCGTAAGATAAGAAGCCAAGTGGGAGTTGAAACAGAACTACTGTGTTTACGTAAAAGGGAACCTAAACTGGAGGGGGTTAGCGGCGAGTGACACATCTGATCTTGAAGGAGTGGTTACGAAAGAATGTCTGTTTGATGATGCTCAAGCTGTACTACTAAGTTTCTGACTGGTAAATAAAAAGTGGAGGAGAGGATTAAACAGTCGAGTGTGTTATATTCTTTTTGAAACAATGTCAAACGAACACAACGTATTTGGTAGAAGTGACGATGGATTTCAAGTGTTGGAAGGTGGTCTTCCAGGAGAGAAGAATTCATCATGCAAACTAAGAAAAACCATAATCTCCGAGTTACTCTTGGAGGAAGGTAAGGGGGAATGGTCAAAAGTGAGCGAAGGAGCATTCAGCATGAGGAATCAGGGGGGGGGGAAGATGCAGGTAGCCCTGATGAGAGAATAGTTTGTCTAGGATCTCTTTCGGATGATTCACGCCGGATGCGAAGATGCCATGGGCCTTTTGATAATGGTCTGTGATTCATTTTTTTGTTGTTGCTGCTGAGGGAGAGACTCCGATGGCTTGCAGGGAAGCACGGATTCTCTTGCAAGATGAAAAATAACAAAACCACCTGTTGTTAATGAACTTTCGGTGATTTGGCGTTTCTATTTTTAGTGAGATTGCACTTTCATAATACATTAAGAGATACTTGGGGTTTTTCAATCAATTTCTCCTTAATTCAAGTAATTTTCTTATTTCCATATAGGCTATAAACTGTTTATTACCGAATTTTTATGGTAAACAATTATATGTAATATATATATATATATATATATATATATATATATATATATATATATATATATGTATATATATATATATATATATATATATATATATATATACGAGAGGATGTCAGCGCAGACGACTGTGGAAACTAATGTTCTCACGACTAAATTTCCATAAATTACAAACTTTCTCCTATACTCAAAATAGTAATGATAATATATATAACTAAGAAAGGGATAGCTATGATGTTGATGCTAGGAGCACATCTCTACTGCGAAGGTACTGGTTGGTCAATGTCTGCTCCTAATTAACGTAACACACCTTTTTTTATTGTCTAAACTGAGATCATAATTAATGCGCACGTTATATATAATTGTAAATTCACGTGAAGTTACACTCGAAGGGCAGCATGGATATATATATATATATATATATATATATATATATATATATATATATAATTTATATATATATAAATATGTGTAGGTATATATATATATAGATAAATATATATATATATATATATATATATATATATATATATGAGAGAGAGAGAGAGAGAGAGAGAGAGAGAGAGAGAGAGAGAGAGAGAGAGAGAGAGAGTTACATTCTACATACACACATGTATGTGTGTAAGTATATACCCTTCTTGACATGGAAAGTAATAACAATGTGTAAAAACATGAGTTCAAATACAATCCCTTCCGATGACTCAAAAGAAGCATGGAAAACATTTCCGAAACACGAAAGTAGAGCAGCAACCGAAAAAAAAAAATCGAAAAAAATCTCTCTAGATACAAAAGGTGAAAGATGATGCTAGTCACTGCAACGGAGGAGTGTCAAATAAAATGGAAATTTCCATTGGTTATCACTGTTCAAGTATTTTCTATAAAAAAATAAAATTACTACTGGGTGTGTTTATTTGTGATATGTAGCAGTGATTGTTCAGATAAAGAAAGTTATTTTTCTTTAAGATAGGCTAATACGAAAATTATCGTTTTGAATTTTTTTTTTATGTACATTGTTCAGAAAATTTTAGGTTAACTGTATAAAAAGAAGTAATTCCCAAGAAATCAAAATTGAATGAGAATATTTGTATGAGGGGCTTTGTTTCTATACTTAACAGGATTTACTAATAGAAACATCACTGCCTGGAGATCTGCTGGACTGAGGTTCGAGACCCGCTTATGCTCGATAGTTTCTTGTAATGTCTGCAAGCTCACCATCCTTGTGAACGAAGGATGGGGATTTGGGGGAACCTATAGGCCTACCTGCTGAGTCATCTTTCAGTGTCGAGTGCATTGTCACTGTCCCTTGCCTCTGCCATTCATGAGCAACCTTTAAAATGATGGGGTGGGGCCCAAGAGAAAGACATGTCTCATGACTTGTTCTCCCCTTTGTTACTCATTGAAGAATCAAATACTTTTAACCTCACCAGATAAACAGAATTCATTTTAAAGATTCTTGACATTTGCCTCTCTCTAAAGGGCGCTGAGACACAGTTATATTTTCCGGCATCTCTAGGAATCTTGTCGACTTGGCTTGAAACAAAGACCAACATGCATTAAAAAGAAATTAATATGGACACGGTCATCATACTGCAGCCAAAAAGCGGAATCTTAACATTTGAAATAAAAAGAGAAAATTCATTCAAGTATTTTACTAAAATACCTGCAATCCAAATCAAACACTCATTAAAGGAAGTATATGAAAATTAACATTCAATAAAGCTATTACGAATAATTTCTCAAAATAATATTTTAATTTTATAAATTGAAGGAACCTAAGCAATTTTCAGATTTCTAATGGTTCTAAACAAATTTAAGATTATGATAGGCTACCGAAGTCCAGCCATATCAACGGAAAACTAGAAACGGCCTATGAAGCATAACATTTGCAATTACAATCTCATATCAAATGGGTTATGACAAGCATAACATTCGGATAAATGCATACAATTTTTCCAGTGTGACCTCCATTTGATCCCATTATTGAATGAGGATATCATCAAGATGGATAAAAGGTAATCCACATTCATTATTATTATCACTATTACCTGAGCTACAACCCTAGTTGGAAAAGCAGGATGTTATAAGCCCAAGGTCTCCAACAGACAAAATAGACCAGTGAGGAAACAGATGGAAAAATGTGCCTGAGTGTACTCTCAGGCAAGAGAACTCTAATACAAGCCAGTCGAAGACCACTGTATAAAGGCTATTAATATCTAACAATACGGAATTTCTTTTCATAATTCAAGCAATTTAAAATACTCGTATTATATCATCAATATCTTCACTTAGTAATTTTCTGCACTATTTAAAAAAAAAAAAAAAACCTTAATGAGTCTTTTTATAGTTTATATATGACATATCTGTTTTTGACGTTGTTAATATTTTATATATGACATAGGTTAGGGTAGATTAGGTTAGGTTAGGTTAGGTTCGGAAAGAACTGTGAATTCAAATATTTAAGAGCAAATACATATATCAAATATTGAATGTTTGCTCATTATTCTGAGAAGGATCTTTGACTCATATCGAATCTAATATATCATATATACAGTATATTGCATTTAATAGTATGTCCTGGTAAATATGCTTAACCGTATGCGTCTCTGTTTGTAAGACAGAGAGAGAGGAGAGAGGGATTCTTATTATCATTTTTTCTGACTAAACTATTTATCAGTCATGTATAACTATAACTGAC
>NC_090747.1:106777647-106797647 GCF_036898095.1 Palaemon carinicauda | reverse complement strand
GCAAGGACCCATCAATAGAACCCAAACAATAGACCCCAGCCACAGCAGTAACTTCCACAGTAAACAGCTTAAACTCAGTCGCCGAGGCGGGACTACTTACTGTCTCAGCGAATGCATGCTAGCACGTTTCCACTGTACTAGACCTGAGGCTAGTGAACAACTTCCTAATGTCAAAGAAAAAGACAATTCCAAAGCGAAGTTCAAAGCCCCTCGTATGCCCGAAAGCAACAAATTAATTGGTAAATTAATTACTTTTAAAATGAGAATATAGTCTCGGATTTTTAAAAAATGCCACTGTACTGTCTCACAAAAAAAAAAAAAAAAAAAAAAAAAAATTAAACGGGATCAATTTTGCGAGCAAGAAGGGTTTGTGGTGATAGCCCTAACGGGGAATTGTTGTTGTTGATGATGATTCCCTGGCCCTTGCGGCCAAGCACGGGCTCTTGCAATAATGCAGCCCGTAGTGACAAGGAAGATAAATGGAGTGGGGTAGTCGTCATATATTGGGCGTATACGTTTGTGGCCAGGGAGGTACCGAGATCGAGGGCCGAATTTCACATCAACTCAATATGACCAAACCATGCTCAGCTTCGTATAGTATGATTTAATGGCATATCCTAATACGAGCTGGTAGTTTATTACACTGTTAGAAAAAAACGTAATTTTAATCAGGAATTCTCCGTAAAAATATTCTGTTCTCAACCGTATTTCAGTAAAATACAGGCGACCTTAATTTCACCTATCTTTGTTATTATCTTTTACGGGTTGGTGACCGTAATATCACTCTTTTACGTCAATATAACCGTTTTCTAAACGGTAAAATTCCTGGAATAAATGTTGCCAGATATTTACCGTTTTTTAATACAAATTTTTTAACAGTGTACATGACAGATTTCTCTCTCTCTCTCTCTCTCTCTCTCTCTCTCTCTCTCTCTCTCTCTCTCTCTCTCTCTCTCTCTCTCTCTCTCTCCTTTCCATATTAACCATTAAATGCCTTCGTTCATTATATAAATACTGCGCACATGAAACCACCATACCTCGTGTTCTCGTTATATCATTATCATCTTTATTGCTATTATCATTACCAATACCAATATTATCCTCATTATCATTACAAATGAGAATTTACTGATGAGATTCAGCCAGTGAATAAGAAACAAAATTTCGAATTGCTTACTAAAAAAAAATAATAATAACATAAGGACATTAAGAATAACATAATGGATCCCTAGAAAATGCAAAAGAAGCAAGGGAAGGAAGAGAACACGATGGATTGATGAGCTAGGAAAATTTGCGGGTATAGATTGGCATAGAAAGACAATAAACAGACGTAAGTGGGACATTTCTGAGGCCTTTTTCCTGCAGTGGACTAGTTACGGCTGATGATGATGATGATGACATATGTATATATGCATAAATTCATCTATGCAATTTATAGATATGCAATTATAAATGTATATATAAATTTGCATAAAAATCTATTTATAAATGTAAACATTATATACACATTTAATTACATACAAATATATGTAAGTGTGTGCGTGTCAAATTTAATACATGCATGCAGTATATATACATATAATTAAATACCGGTACACACACACACACATATATATATATATATATATATGTATATATATGTATATATATACATACATATATATATATATATATATATATACATGTATATATATATATATATATATATATATATATATATATATATATATATATATATATATATATATATATGGGCGCGTTAAGTTCTGGTGTTGAAGGAAAATACTTTCCAACTGCAAAACCGAACAATTTATCACTTGCTTGCAAAGTCTTGGGAGACAGAGAAATTCACTTAGTCACCAAGTGTTAAAAGGGTTTTATCCAAGAGGACAGATGCATTAACCATATATGGTCTCGGGATTGGGTGGAATTGGCTACTTTCTGCTGCTCAGAAACTGGTGTTTTTAATGCACGCAGTTCAGCGCATACTTTTAAAATTGCAACAATATTATCGATATTCTTTGAAAGATATACAACATAAGTTGCTTCATATTATAATGGAAAATGCATTAGAAGCCAAAGGAAAACATTATAAAACTACAAGGAAAGGAAGCATGAGGGATAATCTGGGTAAGGAGGGAAAAAATTGGAAAAACAAACATACAGGGTGTCCCATAATAATGCATACACTATTTGGATTGTTGCAACTTGTTCAATTTATTGATATTAACGTGGAAAACCAATTTTTTTTTTTTTTTTTTTTTTTTTTTTACATTCTCAAATTGCCCTATGTATCCTTACTTTTTTTACTGTGCATTGTTTCTCTTCTGTGAATCTGTTTTCCACGTTAATATCGATAAATTCAACAAGTTGTAACAATCCAAAGAGTGTATACATTAATTTGGGACACCCTGTATATGTACACCTACAGGTGTAAAACTTTGATTATAACTACAAGGACAGACAACGTAACCAATACAATGCTAATAACAATACCACTAAGTAGCATACTACATACACTTCTGATATAAGAAATGAGATTGGAGAAATCCTGATAAACTTGTGATAGATAAATCAAGTGATTTTATTGATGATGAAAAGTGTTCTTTTAACTTTTACAAATTTATGGTTACTTATATTTTCCCATAAACACTACATATATATATATATATATATATATATATATATATATATATATATATATATATATATATATATACATATATATATATATATATATATATATATATATATATATATATATATATATGTAGGTATGGATGTATGTATATATGAATAATATATACATGTATATATGTATATACATATAATTCATATTACATATATATACTGTATACATATTCAAAACCATACACACACACACACACACACATATATATATATATATGTATACATATATATGTATATAAATATATACAATATGTATATAAGTACAAAGTATATATATATATATATATATATATATATATATATATATATATATATATATATATATACATTAGGGTGTTAATTAAATATTTATCCACTAAAGAGTGGTTCTTGTGTCATCAATAGATTAAAAATAACATAAATAGATAAATTAAAGGATCGAGAAATAAGAAAAATCCTGAAGAATACTTCTGGACAACGGGATACTATCCATAAAAACTTTTCCTTGAAAAAAAACCTGTTACAGGTAAGAGGAAAGCTAAAGAGAGTGAAATAAAAGTTCCCAAAACTAACAACGATGGTTTCGTACTAAACAGGTTCTCCGATAAGACGCCTGCCTGGGGTGTTTACATAGATGAATCTCATTATTCGTCGGGACTGCTTCATCATCAGACATTACTTGTGAAAGAATTGCCTTGTATGGATAAAAAATGAAGAATCTGCAAATGTTTTAGGTGTCCCTTTTGCTGGGTTTTTGGAATAATTAGCTTTAGGGAGTAACGTAAAATTATTTAGTATTTCATCCTAAAAGTAATAAAGAAGCTTATAATCTATTATACAGATTGACAGCGATGTGAAATTTTGATCATTAATTTTCATTAAAGTTGATTACTTCATTTTATATATATATATATATATATATATATATATATATATATATATATATATATATATATATATATATATATATATAAAATGCATGAGGCCTTTTGCGTCACTAGGCGTAGGAGGAGATGATGATGATATATATAATGCATAATGATTTAAACATTACTAAAAACATTTACATGGGAGACAAAAGTTTTCTGTATTCATAGCTGTTCAAAACAATTTTACATTGGAGAGGAGAAAAAACAGTTGTAAGGGCAGTCTTGGGATAAGAAAATTAGTTGGGAATAGAATGAGAGAAATCAGGTGAAAGAGTTAATATGAGGAATTACGATTTGATTCAGATAAATGGTGTAGCATATGTGATGTACGAAGAGATGATAGGGTGAGATGTTGGAATAAAAAGGTTAGTAAATATGTTTTGGAGATTCAGTCAAATTGATAGAATACCGGTAGATGATGATGGGATAATAAGAAGAGCGTATAATCCAAAAGTTAGGAAGCAGGGAAGGAGGATGGGCTACCGAGTTTAATGACATATTGTAAAGTAAGTCCCTTGACGCATGTGCAAGAAAAGAGGGAATGGTGCAGGGTTCGTAGAGGGTCCGATACACTACTGATGAGCTTTCAGTGTAGGTGAAAGAAGTGACTAATGATGTGGATATTTTACTACAGAGGAAGTCATACACGATTCAGTAATGCTATTTAATTTAAAACGTCCTGCTACCTAGGAAAGGGGTTTAATACTGAATGAATTTATATACCTTTTCTGGGTGGGGTTTCCTTACCGTGGTGGATGCGTTTACGTATCACAATGATCAGCAAAGTTGTATAAGTCAGGACCATCCATAATAGGTTGGTTTTCTATGGGCGATCAGACGAAAATGTTCCACTATCACCAATCCGTACTGGTCAGCTTGGTGATGAAATTGGCAAAAGCCCAGGCATAAGGATATGTCTGAGGCTTTTGTCCTGCAGTGGACTAGGCACGGATGCGTCTGTTGTTGTTGTTGTTGCTGCTGTTGTTTACATACATATATGCATACATACATACATACATACAAATATAAATATATTTCTAAATAAATTCTATATATATGAACATATAGCCTACAATATGTGTATATATACATAAAAAATTATAACATGTGAGCATGTGTCTGTGAGATTTAAAGCCAATAGCGCCAAGTACTATAACAACAGCTACTGAATTCTTTAAGTATTGTTACATGCGATACTGTAAACCAAAATCACGGATCTTAGGGTCTACCACAAGACACAAAACATACAATTATGACACCGGACTGGCCATGGGATTATGTAATGAGTCAGAGCGACGCTTATCACTATTTCTTTCTCTGAGAAAGTAATGAATTTATAATTTCTGTCTGTCTGACTTTCCACCCATTTCGCTCCTTGTACTAAAACATGAATGATACTTTGATTGGAGTTAAAGTTGGTCACACATTAAATATTTTCCTTACATTAAAATCTCTCTCTCTCTCTCTCTCTCTCTCTCTCTCTCTCTCTCTCTCTCTCTCTCTCTCTCTCTCAACGTGATCTTTCAGCCTAATACATTTTGATAAAGACAGCGGGTATATTAACATATATCCTTTTTCAGCAAGAAGATCTAGGCGATAAAGAAGAACCCATTGTTTCAATCTTGACACTTTTAAAAGAAATTTTTCATTTGTAAATAGTATTTTATGCCTATCTGTCTGTCTCTCTATCTAATCAGGAATACATTACTCTGGTACTGACAAGCACAGTAACGCTTGTTATCTGGAACTAAATCACCTACAAAATATCCATTTCATCATAATCAAGAACTTTTCTTAAGTGTTATGATGGTTTACAGTGGGTTCTGATATAGCTAACTACGCTGTTGAAAAAACCGTAATCTTAATCGGAAATTCTCGGTAAAAATATACTGTTGTCAGCCGTATTTCAGTAAAATACAGGCGACCGTAATTTTAACCCTACTTTGTTATTATCTTTTACGGGTTGGTAATCGTAATATCACTCCTAAATGTCAACATTTATTCCAGGACTTTTACCGTATTTTACGGCAAATATCTAACAGTGTACGTCAAAATATGCATTTCATATTTAGCCATTATATTTGTTGCCCTTTTTATATTGAAAAGCAAAACTAATTTAAAAGTATTGCACATTTCACAATGAACATGATCAAGTCTGAGAAGAGAAGCGATAAGAGGGTTGCGAAGGATTTTTGTAAAGTAGAAACACAATAAACAAAACAACTCAAAACTTGGACAAAATTGTAATCATGCTCCAGATCCTGCACGGCAAATATGAGAGGGGATTTATGTAAAATGAGAGAAGCCAAAAATTTCACTAATCCTCCTCCCGGAATTATTGCATGTGCATTGCAAAAACTTGAAGTAAAGGCAAATCTTCCTAATGAAAGGGCTCTTCGTAAACTTATTCAACGCTAGTGTTATGATAAAGCAGCTTATCTTCCTGAACCAAAGTCATCTGTTTATTAATATTTCGTGAAGAATTTAAAACTGTTGTCTTAAGTGAAAATATAGAATTATTCGAAAGCTATATTTAAAGATAAAAGATGCTCACGAATGACAGAAGCAAGAGACAGTGACAATGCCCTAGCTAGCAGGACAATACCCTAGAGACTGATCATATGCAGCGCCCAAGCCTCTCTCCACCCAAGTTAGGACCAGGAGGTCAAGGCAATGGCTGCTGATGACTCAGCAGGCAGACCTATAGGCTCCCCAAAAAGCTTGCAGACACTAGAAGAAACTATCAAGTTTGAGTGTGACTCTAATTCCAGTCCTGCAGGTCACCAGGCAGAGACGTTTCCAATAAGGATTTAAATCGAATACTTATTTTTGCCTATGAAACAATGTATCTAATTGCCACTTCCAAAATGTGGATATGTAAATTATTCCTAATTGTTTTATCAATTGCATACAATCCATGTTGTTAAAGAACTAAATTTGCATGTTTACAAATTGTGGCTGTACTGCCAGAAACAAAAGCTCGAATTACCTTACGCGAGAGAGCACTTGATATTCTGATTTTAACACCGAGGATGTGATGTTAGATTATGAACAGTTCACAATTAGCGTTCTAAAGTTATTCTTCTTAACGAAATTTTCCTGAATAAACAGCATTAAACTAAAAATAATCAAAATCGCATACAAAATAACTTCAATGGTATAGAAAACTTCCACGAAATCTTTTGAATGTCGTCGAGATAAATATGTTTTTATTGTTGAAGTAATCGAATACTTGGTATAATCAATACGAGATTAAAAACTATCACAAAGCTGGATGTAAATGATATATCAAAAACACTATCTAAACACAATATGGAAATTATATATATGTCATTGCAGATGTACACGAGTTTCGCCCATTACCAAATTAACAGCAGTTTGGTTTTAATACTTTAAATAAAGTACAAGTTCAAGTAACGGCATCGGCTCAATCCTGCTTCTTCCGTCAAGACCCATGTCTAACCCATTAACTATAGTTAATTTTTTTTTTTAAATGAGGCTGTGGTGCCCTTTTAGCTCGGAAAGTTTCCTGATAGCTGACTGGTCGGAAGTATAGGGATAAAAACACTTCTGACCAATCAGCTCTTAGGAAACTTTTCCCGAGTTAAAAGGGCACCCCTGCAAGTCGGTGCAAATCTGCCTCACTAAAAAAATCGACTATAGAACATACCTTCAACTAACTAGACGGCTATGAATTTCTACGTGAAATTACATCTTCAAGAGACAAACGAGTGCTTCAAGCTGGACCGACAAGGCTTGTCTATTGGATCAACCACAGCAGGGTACACGAACCATTGTATCTATAAGCAAGGCTAGTGATGTTGAAGACCGGCTCTTGCAGAGCTGTTACTTGGTTGTAAGCAAAAGCACCCCCTTGGAGACAATCTGTGGGCTTTGTTAGTAAAATAATCGGGGAGCTGAATACGCTATGGGGCCTTTCTTAAAGCTTCTAATGAGATCACAACTTGCTATTCTTCTTAAATGGGTCCATAAAATAAGGAGTTCGCTGTTAATGCCTTTGATTTTGTTTATTTTTTTAGAAGAGGCAAGTTGGAAAAAGGCTTGGATCTTATGATATGTTTATATAACGCATTTACGAGCTACACAGAAAAGGCAATCTTAATAAAGTACCCATTTAAATTGAGTTTTCATTACCAAATTAACTTGTACTTACAATTAAAAAAAAATTATATATTTACCGTTCGTAACACTTGGTGAAATGTTGAAAAAAAATCTATTTAATTGAACGACCAGTAATAAACTTCTGTTCTATTCCTTCCAAATACAAATATTCAGAAATGATCTTAGTACATAAAACACAATGTAGATCTATCAATTTCTGACGGGTTTTTAACACGGCAGCTACGGTACACACATCTCTTAATAACATTTGCTCATAAGAATCTCTTCAAAAGTTTGTGTAAGTTAAGGTTTCAGGATAAAATATTGATTTTGATGCTATTTAAACTTGAATTTGCTGTGAGAATTATTTTCCAAAATAGTGAGATATATGGTCATTTTACCACATACAAGATTATGATATAATGTTCTCCCAATGACATATAAATATATATATATATATATATATATATATATATATATATATATATATATATATATATATATACATATACATATACATATATATACATATATATATATATATATATATATATATATATATATATATATATATATATATATATATATATATATATATATATATATGTATATATATATATATATATATATATATATATATATATATATATATATATATATATATATATATACATATATATATATATATATATAGTCTAAGTCAATGTTATTCGTGTCAGCTATTGTGCAGTAAAAATATTTTAAAAATCTGATGATTCTCTTAGTGACTCGGTTGGCAATAAATTTCTTAATAGCTTAACCTGAATAATCTTTTATCAAACACAGATTATTTATTAAAAAAGAAGCTAAATAACAAAGTAAATTCTCAACAGATTAAATTAACATCAGCCAAAACAAAAATCGTACATTTAACCATGACCATAAAGCATATTAGCACAATTTATATGGTATTGCGTCTAATTCTTAAAATCTTTTATTCACATAATTTACTTTATCATGAATACACCGTAATATAATCGCCTAGTGATTTAAATTATGACATTTTACAGAATATTCACTATGCAATGACGCTGAAAAATGATATTACCTTAAGGCTTCATTTTTGACAGCATGGGTACATAGTTATGAAATATGCAATGAGAATCAGAGTAATCTATCATCATACTTATCATGTAAAACTGAAAAATAGATGCAAGTTGCATTTTTTTTTCTCTTATGATATCGAATTCAACGCCATTATTCGAGTTTCTACAAAATTTGTTGACTGAAGAAAATTGCAACTTAAACAAGATCAATAACTTCTTATTTCCGTATTGCCTTGGCAATTTTCATTTTAATGTTGACTCCTAAGAGTAAAATATCCGTTTCCAATCAAAATGGATAACTATTTGCCGGCCATTTATATCCACAGGCAAAAGGGTGAGACTGGGATATAAAATTAAAACTACTATTACTACGGCTGCTAACACTATTCATTACCAGATATAAAAGGGAAATAATCATTATACACATCAAAGAAGCAACTAGTAGCATAGCTACTAATTAAATGGTTAACTATTATTATTATTATTATTATTATTATTATTATTATTATTATTACTTGCTAAGCTACAACCCTAGTTGGAAAAGCAGGATGTTATAAGCCCAGGGGCTCCAACAGAGAAAATAGCCCAGTGAGGAAAGGAAAAAAGGAAAATTAAATATTTTAAGAAGAGTAACAACATTAAAATAAATACCTCCTATATAAAATATAAAAACTTTAACAAAACAGGAGGAAGAGAAATAAGATGAGAGAGTGTGCTTGGGTGTACCCTCAAGCAAGAGAACTCTATCCCAAGGCAGTGGGAGACCATGGTACAGAGGTTATAGCACTACCCAAGACTAAACAAAAATGGTTTGATTTTGGAGTATCCTTCTCCTAGAAGTGCTGCTTGCCATAGCTAAAGTCTCTCTTCTACCCTTACCAAGAGGGAAGTGGCCACTGAACAATTAGAGTGCAGAAGTTAACTCTTTGGGTGAAGAAGAATTGTTGGTAATCTCAGTGATGTCAGGTGTATGAGGACAGAGGAGAATCTGTAAAGAATAGGCTAGCCGCTAGACTATTCAGTGTGTGTGTAGGCAAAGGAAAAATGAACCGTAACCAGAGAGAAGGATCCAATGTACTGTAGTACTGCCTGGCCAGTCAAAAGACCCCATAACTCTCTAGCGGTAGTATCTCAACGGGTGGCTGGTGCCTTGGCCAACCTACAACCTACCGATTTCACGACAATTTACAAAATAGCAACAACGTATAGATTACGATAAAAGACTAACTGATAATGCAATGGGTCTCAAAAATATTCTTGAGCAAGTGCAATATGGAGCTATTGATAAACTGCAAAAACAAACACTTTTATAATCAACTTGGAAAACCATTAAAATGGATAACTATCTACTGACAATTATATTCGCAAATTAAAGCATATACGAAGAAATTGGATATGAAACTGATATTACAAATATTCTCAAGACTAACATTGATCGTATGCATACGGAATATACATCATAATTAAAAAGCAAATAGACTCTCAAAAACATCATTATATTTTTTAAAGTTTTGCTGAACAGCATAGAAATACATTAGAATATAAATTTTCATATAACACTATAATTGTAATTTTTCAAACTTGTCGCTTCCCGCCACTTAATTTTCCGAAAAAAAAAAAAAAAAAAAAAAAAAAAAAAAAAAAAAAAAAAAAAAAAAAAAAAAAAACATTTATTCCAGGATTTTTTACCTTTTCAAAACCCGATATCTTGACGCAAAGGAGTGATATTACGATCATCAACCCGTAAAAGATAATAACAAAGTATAGTAAAAATCCCGCCAGTATTTTTCTGAAATACTGCTGAGAACCGTATATTTTTACAGAAGATTTCCGATTAAAATTGCGGTTTTTTTTAACTGTTTCTGCATAATATCACCAAGGATCCAAACCTAAATTCTTCTTCATTAGCTTCCAAACAGGTTGCCAACACTGCTTCCCAAACCACTCCTTCAATCAACGCCCAGGAGGAGGGATACAAGGAAAACTAAGCACGTGCCAAAAGAGAGAACAATCATACCAGCTTCAGAGGTTTCTTTCATAACAATATATACAATACTTATGGTAATTAAGGCAAAAACCTTACTGCTTACAATCTGATGTAGAAGCGGAATGTCGTTCTTTTTTGCCTGGTTTAGATTTGTTGCTTGTTATTTATACAGTATATATATATATATATATATATATGTATGTAAATGTGTGTATGTTAATGTATATACAATACTTATGATATAATATAAAAATATGATATGTATATATTATAACATACATACATACATACATACATACATACATATATATATATATATGAACATATATCACAAGCACACGTGATTTTAATTAATGTAAATATCACCCACGAAATGCATTTAATACCGAATTCTATCTTGGGAAATACATATCCACTTGGAATTCATTTTATGGTAACAGCTTCTGGCCGGGTGGTGATTCGAACCACCACCTGTACGGCTAGAAACTATGCTTGGCAGGGACCCTACCGACTCAGCTATCAAGAGAGACTAAAAGTTTATGACAAGTCCCCCTACATGTTCCTGTCGAATTCAGGATTCTGTTCATAGACTTGAAATAGACCCATCTCCACCATGATAGCTGAATCGTGAGTTTGCAACACGTGGTTATTTTAATGAACATATATCACAAGCACACGTGATTTTAATTAATGTAAATATCACCCACGAAATGCATTTAATACCGAATTCTATCTTGGGAAATACATATCCACTTGGAATTCATTTTATGGTAACAGCTTCTGGCCGGGTGGTGATTCGAACCACCACCTGTACAGCTAGAAACTATGCTTGGCAGGGACCCTACCGACTCAGCTATCAAGAGAGACTAAAAGTTTATGACAAGTCCCCCTACATGTTCCTGTCGAATTCAGGATTCTGTTCATAGACTTGAAATAGACCCATCTCCACCATGATAGCTGAATCGTGAGTTTGCAACACGTGGTTATTTTAATGAACATATATCACAAGCATTAAAATAACCACGTGTTGCAAACTCACGATTCAGCTATCATGGTGGAGATGGGTCTATTTCAAGTCTATGAACAGAATCCTGAATTCGACAGGAACATGTAGGGGGACTTGTCATAAACTTTTAGTCTCTCTTGATAGCTGAGTCGGTAGGGTCCCTGCCAAGCATAGTTTCTAGCCGTACAGGTGGTGGTTCGAATCACCACCCGGCCAGAAGCTGTTACCATAAAATGAATTCCAAGTGGATATGTATTTCCCAAGATAGAATTCGGTATTAAATGCATTTCGTGGGTGATATTTACATTAATTAAAATCACGTGTGCTTGTGATATATGTTCATTAAAATAACCACGTGTTGCAAACTCACGATTCAGCTATCATGGTGGAGATGGGTCTATTTCAAGTCTATGAACAGAATCCTGAATTCGACAGGAACATGTAGGGGGACTTGTCATAAACTTTTAGTCTCTCTTGATAGCTGAGTCGGTAGGGTCCCTGCCAAGCATAGTTTCTAGCCGTACAGGTGGTGGTTCGAATCACCACCCGGCCAGAAGCTGTTACCATAAAATGAATTCCAAGTGGATATGTATTTCCCAAGATAGAATTCGGTATTAAATGCATTTCGTGGGTGATATTTACATATATATATATATATATATATATATATATACATATTAATTTCATGTTAGAACATTTGAAGATATCTATACAGGAAGTACTGCTACATAAACTACAAAATACATAAAGGTAGTCAGAAAATTCTGATTGAGAAAGGAGTTAGACAGGCAAACCCAATCTCTCCTAAATTATTCACAGCATGCCTAGAAGAAGTTTTTAAAAATTCAAACTGAGAAAATGTAGGATTTAATGTCAACGGGAAATACATTAAGAACTTAAAATTTGCAGATGACATAGTGGTGTGTTCAGTAAATCATGACAAGAATTGTAAGAGATGAAAGAAAATTTGAATAGAGAAAGCAAAAATGTAGGACTGAAAATGAATATGAGTAAAACTAAGAAAACCAATAAGAGTTACGGATGAACCTTTAGTGATTGTTAATGCATATACATACTTAGAACAGACAGTAAGTGCTTCCCCAGGACACAAGACCAAAATTAAAAGAAGGATAGCATGGGATGAAGGGCTTTTGGAAAACAAAATGAGATTATGAAACGTAAAATGCCACTTTCTCTAAAAGAAAAAAAAGTATTTTAGGAGATAGTCCTAACAGTTTTAACCTTTGCATCAGACACTTGGAACCTTATAACTACAGAAAGAATAATTATGGGAATAACACTAAGAGAGAAAAACAGCAACATGGATGCGAGAGCAAACTAAAGTAGAGGATATTCTAACAACATGTAAGGAAAAGAAATGGATGTGGGCAGGCCATATAATGAAAATGACAGATAATAGCTAGACATTAGGAATAAGAGAATGGTTGCTAAGAGATTGCAAAAGAAGCAGGGGAGGAAGACAAGACGGTGGATTGACGAACTAGGAAAGTTTGTGGGTGTGGACTGGCAAAGCAAGACCATAAACAGTAGCAAGTAGGACATGTCTCAGGACTTTGTTCTGCAGTGAACTAGTTACAGCTGATGATGATGACATATATATATATATATATATATATACATACATATATATATATATATATATAGAAATGCAAAAACAATAATGTAAGCAAGCAAGCAATGAATAAACGCTCATTTAGAAAAAAATATGTTTTGAACTTACAACCATGAAACATTTCAGATGAGTAAAAAATAAAATCTTGTGTTTATTATGAGAGAGAGAGAGAGAGAGAGAGAGAGAGAGAGAGAGAGAGATCTGAATTACACTTATACAGTTCTTTGAATCACGACAGACATCTAAAAATTCACATAAGTGGTCGAAAATATAAAAATTCAATTTCTTGCTTTTCAATAAACATAAATCACAATGTGTAGATAGGGAAAAAGAAGGAAAAAAACGTTCTGAAAAACAATTGAAAAATCCTAATGAATTTATTCAATCTATAACAAAAAAAATCTTATGGAAATTCCGAGTCTTTTAGCGATCCGATATCTTGAAAGAACCAATGTTTTGAACCCTTCAATCGGAGTCCCGAACACCCCGTAACTTATGGCCAGCCCACTGAATCAATTCCTTTAATCTCTCTATGACATATTTGGGAGTTGGTCGATGTCACTGACCCTGCTTTTTTTATTTTCAAGAACCCTGGCAGGATACATTTACAAGTACCGCATCCGACCAATGAGGGGACCCGTTACTTAGATGGGAGGGAAGTTACGACTCCCCTGATTGGGAGCGCGGCGACTCGCTGGCTCTTGGGAGTAATCTCATAATGTTGCATTGCCTTCGAGTTATCTCATTATACGAGTGTTAAGTATGTAGTTTATCGCAGTTTGTTTGAGGGAAAAAAAAGGTATGGAGGGGGAACTGATTTGCTCGGTAACAGCAAAGGTTGTTCTGTTTGATAATTCACTTTATTGCTTCCTTATAATAGGAATTACTGAAATGATGTATTAGTTTTCTATTTATTCAAAGATGATTTGTGTAAGTAGAATCTTGTTGAAAACAAAATCAAAATAAAAAAATAAAAACTAGTAATATGGAAGGGAGCCGAATAGTTCGATATCAGATAAGCTGTTTTATTTAATAATTCATTTTTTTCCATTGTTTTTTATAATCGGAATTATTTAAAGGGTATATCATCTTTCTTTTTATTCAAAGATAATTCGGGTCTTACTGAAATAAAAAAAGATCGTCGACAAATAAGCAACGAATTTAAATATTCGGAAAACCATCACGTTCTCGTTCTTCATAAAAATTATTGGCGTGGTCGACAACAGCTAACCAGTTTTTTTATACTTTTCTCGTCGTTACTGTTGACAGCTATTAATGTCATTTTCTTTTTTGTTTATTTGTCTCTATTATAACAAATTTAGCTTACCAATGACCACAACCACAACAGAAAATTAATATATTCACCGCACATGATGTTCAATGTACTGTTTGCTCAGGAATTAATTCTATCAATTACAATAAAATTTGGCACAATTTTAGTCGGGAATTAATTCTATACATTACAGTACAATAAACTATGGCACAGTATTTTTACTCAGGTGTTAATTCTATCCATTACAGTACGTTTACAATAAACTTTGGTGTAGTATTTTACTAAGGAATTAATTCTATCCATTATAGTACAATAAACTTTGGCACATTATTTTACTCAGGAATTAATTTTATCCATTACAGTATATTAAATATTGGCACAGTATTTACTCAGAAATTAATTCTGTCCGCAACAAAACAATAAACTTTGGCACAATATTTTTCTCAGGAATTAATTCTATCCACTACAATACAATACACTACGGCGCATTATTTTACTCAGGAATTAATTGCATCAATTACAAAACAATAAACCATGGCATAGTATTTTACGCAGGAATTAATTGCATCCATTAAAACACAAAAAACCATAGCATAGTATTTTGCTCAGGAATTAATTGCATCCATTACAAAACAATAAACCATAGCATAGTATTTTACTCAGGAATTAATTGCATCCGTTACAAAACAATAAACCATAGCATAGTATTTTACTCAGGAATTAATTGCATCCATTACAAAACAATAAACCATAGCATAGTATTTTGCTCAGGAATTAATTGCATCTATTACAAAACAATAAACCATAGCATAGTATTTTACTCAGGAATTAATTCTATCCATTACAATACATCAAACTATGACACTGTATTAATTTTTCTCCATCATGTCAAAAGAGACAAAAGCCAAAGGGAAAAAGCACAATACCTTCAATAACAAACACAATCACATAAACAAATCAAACCTGTAATTACGAGAGCGGAATCTCTTACATGTTTGCTTCAGTGACCCCATAAATACCTGTATTTTATTGCCCTCTGTCTACGCCTTTTCAGAGAGTACATTTGCTTTGCTACTCCTATTTCTAATACGTGAAGTTACATAACATGGTACTTGGAAATTCTCTCTCTCTCTCTCTCTCTCTCTCTCTCTCTCTCTCTCTCTCTCAATACTTATCTTCCACCTCCTTACTGATCGCAATATCTTATTCTTTTTTAAAGCCAAAAGCGACGGCCCTTCGTCTCTGCCAAAACACCTTCCGGATAGTGAGAAGCAGGCGGAGAGAGAGAGAGAGAGAGAGAGATGGACACATTTTCGAGAGATTGTTGGATAACAGTGAAACCGTGAACACCTTCCGTTTAAATAAAATGAGAGAGAGAGAGAGAGAGAGAGAGAGAGAGAGAGAGAGATAACACGTTTTCGAGAGATTGTTGGATAACAGTGAAACCGTGAAGACCTTCCGTTTAGAGAGAGAGAGAGAGAGAGAGAGAGAGAGAGAGAGAGAGAGAGGTATGAACACATTTTCGAGAGAGACATGAACACATTTTCGAGAGATAGTGGGATAACAGTGAAACCGTGAATACCTTCCATTTACAGAAAATGAGAGAGAGAGAGAGAGAGAGAGAGAGAGAGAGAGAGAGAGAGAGGTTCCGGTTGGGTTGACTCGGGCACTCCAAGATGTTATCTGCAAGCTCCATTATAGGTAGTAAGAAACTGACACCAGAACGCAGAGCACAACGACATCTCCCACTCTCTTCCTCCTCCTCCTCCTCCTCAACTCTTCCTGACATTCTTTAGCTTCCTCCTTAACTTTCTTTTCGCTGTTGCATTGATAAACATAGTTATGCCAACGTTAAATTTAATATTAGGAACATAATGATAATAATAATAATAATAATAATAATAATAATAATAATAATAATAATAATAATAATAATAATAATAATAATAATAATAATAATGATAAATTTAACAAAAAATATTCTTAATTATACCGATAACTATACCTGTAACCCTAACTAAAACAACAGTAACAACAACAATAACAACAACAAAACCATCAACAACAACAACAACAATAATAATAATAATAATAATAATAATAATAATAATAATAATAATAATAATACCTTTAACAAAAGCTATTTATAATTTCAGTGATAATTATAACCATAATAATATTAATAATAATAATAATAATATATTGATTTATAATTTCATTGATAATAATAATTAGAACAAACTAAATAATAATAATAATAATAATAATAATAATAATAATAATAATAATAATAATAATAATAATAACGGCACTTTCCTGGCGTGAATCCAAGAAAGAGGGAAACTCTACGGGTGGCGAGAAGAGCATTTCAAAAACTGAGTCGTCCTTCAGCTGTGGGTTCGCTGATGCGATAATAAGATATAATAAATTTATGTGCATATCTAAATCGGGAAGCTTTAAAGCTCAGCTTTTATTGGAAATATATATTTGCATAACTCTGCAACTATACGTAATCAGATACACTAATGCATGCTTGGCATAAATTGCTAGACGAATTTCCTTACATGTATGTGTATATATATATATATACTGTATATATATATATATATATATATACTGTATATATATATATATATATATACTAGTGTACGCAAATCGTCAAAAATGACAGCTAAATATTTAAATAGATAAGCACGCACAAGCAACCCCGTCTCCTCACAACCCGTGGGAAGGGGGAGAGCTGAGCTTATTATAAGTATATATATATATATATATATATAAACACACAAACATATATATATACACACACACATATATATATATATATATATATGTGTGTGTGTGTGTGTGTGTGAGTGTGCTTGTGTTTAAGTATGTATGTATGTATATATATATATATATATACGTATAATATATATATATACGTATAATATATATATATATATATATACGTATATATATATATATATATATATACGTATATATATATATATATATATATACTTGCTGCGGTTGTGGAATTCAGCAGTTAATAGGCTGCATAAACTCTCCCGTTGTTTAAAAAATCCTTCTATAAAATACAGTGCATTGTATACCCCAAAAATGTTAAACTATTATGGAAATAAACTATACAGATCATCATTAATATTGCCTATAACATGCAGTAGTACAGTACATAGTACTCTGCAATAAGTACTTTCTATAACAACAACACTATGTTCTCTCTCTCTCGTAGAGTACAGTAAACTTTTCCATACTGTACAAAATCACTTGGTATAAATATGTGTAATAAACTCTCTATATAATTATAAACACATGATCTAAACGCACTGCATGCAATACTAGAAACTACGCTACTTTGTACTCAGGTCCTCACCGATTGCGCTATTAACATTATTACTAACCAATCTACAACCCTGTTTGATAAAGCAGGATGCTATAAGCCCAAAGGCTCCAAGAGGGAAAAATAGCCCAGTAAGGAAAGGAAGTAAGGAAATAAGTATACACCATGAGAAGTAATGAATAATTAATATAAAAACTTAAGATTAGTATCAACGTCATAATAGATCTGTATTGTACAGACTATCAGGAGAAACTTATGTCAGGTTGTTCAACATAAAAGATTCGCAACAAGTTTGAGCTTCTGAAGTTCCAACGATTCAACTGCCTATTTAGGAAGATAATTTGATCATAGGTGGAATAAAACTTCTAGAAAACTGTATTATTGAGAAGGTATGACTAAGAATTAACTGCATACCTACTATTACGTGCTGCATGGTACTGTGTGGGAAGATCTGAATGCAAAGAATGGTGAGTTATGAAAAATTTTATGCAAAATGCATAAATAACTAACTGAACGAAAGTGCTAGAGGTTAATATTTAGATCAGGAATAAGTAATTTAATAAACAGCAAGTTCTTATCTAACAAATTAAGATGAGATGTAGACGAAACAGGAGAACAAAGTAGAATTAAAGAATTAAAACACTTCTTCAGAATATATTGATCATCTAAAATCTTAAAAAACTGTTTCAATAAGGCAATTTTTCAGAAGTGAATTTTCTATAAAGAATCACGTCTAAAATTCTAACGAGTCGTATAGAGTTAAAGAAACTTTTTCAATGCTTAGATCTGGATGTTCAAGAGCCACTGTCCTCGACCTACTCACAACCATACTTTGAATTGTGTTAAGGTTCCACTTCATTCCCCATAATTTGCACCATTCACTAATTTTAGCTAGATCACGATTAAATAATTTAGTAACCCCAGCTCTATATTCAGAGGATAGAATTGATGTAAGGGAAGTAATTTCATCCGCATATGTAACGAGTTTGTTTTCTCGGGCAAGGCAAGCAATATAGCATGTGTATATAGTATAAAAAGTAATGGGCCAAAAACACTACCCTGTGGAACACCAGATGTCGCATTCCTATACTCACTATGGTGCCCATCAACAACAACTCTTTGCGATCTATTACTTAAAAACACAATAACGATGCTCAGAAAAGACCCACCCACTCCAAACGGTTTGAGTTTGAATAAAAGGACCTCATGATCAACACGGTCAAAGGTAGCACTAAAGTCAAGGTCAACCATACGAACTTCCTGACCCCAATCAAGGGAATTCTGTACAGGATTGGCGATTATAATATGAGCATCACATGCTCCAAGGCCTTTATGAAAGCCAAACTGCAAACTAGGGAACAAATGATTACCTTCAGCATACCCATTCAGACGTTTTGCCAAAAGACATTAAAATACTTTAGATAATATGAGAGCTAGAGCTACTACAAACTCATTTACTTAATGGAGTAATATTACAAATTCTCCAACAAATGCTAAAATATCCTCTTTTTACTAACTGGCAAAAAGTAATAGACGACTTAGGAGCTAATAAATCGACAATCTTATAAAAAATCAAGGAAAAATGCTATTTTGGTCTACACCTCCATTAGCAATGAGGTCCATCCAGAGTTCTAATTTCACGGAGACGAAAAGCTAAGCTAGTTAGTTTAGCCTCAAGGAAACTATCAAACATATCAACCAAAAGGTTGCCCTTTTCTTTGGATGAGTGACAGAGCCAACTGGTTTAAGAAAAGGATGAACTGTTAAGTCTACTTTCAATGCTCTACTGCTGACAAATTCAAAGTTATTAACGGCCTCAGACCAAATTTCTCCAAGCAGACACCGACTGTCTCTGGCTACAACTTGTCCATCGCTCCTTTAATGATCGTAAAGACATCGGCTACAGAAAATATATTCCAACAACCCAAAACATTCACATCTGGTTCTGCAGA
>NC_090747.1:106770147-106772647 GCF_036898095.1 Palaemon carinicauda | reverse complement strand
ATAAATTTAACTAAAAACGGACTTGAACTCTCCAATAAATTATATGGTAATAAACACCACAATAATTCTATGGACTTATATTTAAATGTGTTTGTGACCCATTTGTGGATGAGATCATGGTGAGGGGTAAACGGAGATGGTTTGGGCATGCTCTTCGCACTCCCCAAGAGAGATTAGTTCACCAAACTTTTAACTGGACTCCACAAGGCACTAGAAGAGTTGAAATACCCAAGCCTACATGGCTGAGGACTATGAAGCGTGAAGTAGATGATGATGATGAATGGAGAAGTATTGATTTAAAAGCTTAAGATAGAGACGACCGGCGAAATCTACCCGAGACCCGTTGCGTCAAGAGGCGTAGGAGATGATTTGACAATCAGTGCTATATCATTTTCTAAATACTTAAAAGAAGTATACGGAAAACTAAGCTCGTAGGCCCGTAAGGCACTGGGCTTTTCCGTGTGAGGCAAGACCAGGAAAATACTCCTTATACTAAGTAACTGAATTACCTGATGTGATCCGTCAGGTGCATACTAATGAGGACAGATAGTGTGACTATAAAAGAAAAAACTTAGAGATGACAAAAGAAGCTTTTTTAGGGAAGACCAAGCTAGCTTTTTGGCAGTCATGCCTACTTAGTATCACCAGTATCACTAATATAAGCAATTGTATATTTAACTACGAAGGAATTCAAAACCTTGCAAGTTGTTTCATAGCGTTTTCCGGATCGCCCCTCCCTCTTCAAAATCAAGAATCACTAATCTTAACCTAACTATTTCTCCTTAAACCACGCAAGCAACAGACGTCATTATACCCTGAAATGGACATTTTTTTCTGCCCATTCCCGACCTCAATTGATTTTGGGAAGTGTCAGAATGAAATCTGCTATAAACAAATTACTTTTCCGTCTAAAGGTGTAATTTAGTCCGACGTTTCAGTGCAGTAATGCCATGATCGATGTACTCTTAGTTTTTTTATTATATACCAAAGGCCTCGTCATCCTCAAAGCTCTTCCTTCTCACCAGTGTCCCTTCTTTTCCTGCTAAGGAATTAGCTTTTACTGACGTCACTTCAAGAATAAAACATTATGTGAAATACTTCTTATCCTTCTATATCCTCTCTCATCAAAGGCTCTATTCTCCCACACCTCTTCCTTCCCAACAATTCTCCCCGTCTTTATAGCAAAAAAAAGAAAAAAGTATTAAAATAAGAAATAAGAAATTCAGAGGATATAACACCCAGGATAAAATTTCATTACCAGAAAAAGAATACATAAGCTACATGCTACATTCATTGTCGTGTCAGGGTCATAGGTACGAATGGCATCAGTAACATGACTACAGACAATTTTCAATTAATTAATGTAACAAATATGTCTTTGATACGCTTAGAATAGTAAGTAAATGTCCTAACTTCTATAAAGCCATTACCAATCTAAATGGTTAATAGGATCAGAGCTTCCTGGAATTTTATTCATGATCAATTTATAGGAAAACCTTCAAATTATTACGAAATGTTATTCAACCATCTAAAGACTTTCGACTACAAGAATTCTGAGTAATTTTCCTGCTTTCACTTTACAATAACCTCAGATCATAATAAGAAACAATCTAATTATTTTGACAGTGTTCGAGAATAGAATTTTGCATGACGTCAAACCGCAGGACAAGATAAAATCAAAGATGACGATACAAAACTAAGAATTCCTAGGAACCATATCCTTACTTTCCTAGAGTACGTCGCATTTGTCTATATTCAATCTAATATACAAGTGAAAAAAATGACAGCAAAATTTCTCTCATCAAAAGCAAGCACGCAGTGGAATATTCAGAAACCATATTGCGCCCTCCACGAATTCATGCATGAGGCACATAACCATTTTCCGAAAGCATCCCACAGACTGGTAATTAACCCCCATAAACAATTCACCTCGAGACATGACGAGAATTAAGACCTATTAAAACAGATAACGCGAGATCAGCCACAATCACCCTCATTTGCATCTCTCCATATGAAAAAAAAAAAAAAATAAAAAAAAAAATAAATTAAACTTTCACATCCATATGCTAATTTAGGCCTTTCAGAGATAAGATGATTCAAGATAGGCTACAAACAAATCCTGTTTTGATATTCTTGGAAAATCCCCCCCACCCCCTGCTGTGACGTCAGCACCTCAAGGGGTACGCCAGACTGACTGGCGACTCAGTTCGCCACATTCTCAGAATCCCAAGACTTGAGTTGCCTTCGAGATGAAGCGAGCAAGGAACGTGTGGGAATACGTAGAGGACATAAAAACTTACTTATATAAACATGCGTAAAGAGAGAGAGAGAGAGAGAGAGAGAGAGAGAGAGAGAGCCAATAACGTATGCTATCTCTCATCAAAAGAGAACGTGTGGCTAGACCTAAATGAAAAGTAAGGATACGAGAGAGAGAGAGAGAGAGAGAGAGAGAGAGAGAGAGAATGCCTACTATTCATTAAAGGAGAAAGTGTGGCTAGAC
>NC_090747.1:106754814-106769647 GCF_036898095.1 Palaemon carinicauda | reverse complement strand
CACCTTCGCTTTGGTCTCCCTCTCCTTCTCATTCCCTGTACCTCCATCTCCATCACTCTCCTCCTAATATACTGTTCATCTCTTCTCATGACATGACCATACCACCTCAGTCTACTTTTTAGATCTTATCTAATAGTTCTGTAACTCCTACGGTACCCCTAATTACCGCATTCCGTATCTCATCTCTTCTTGTCACCCCCACACATTCATCTCAACATTCACATCTCTGCCTCATCCAGCTTCTTCTTTTCTGTCCTCTTTATTGCCCATGTCTCCGCTCCCTATATCATTGCTGGTCTCACAACTGTTCTGTGTACTTTACCTTTCAACTTAACCCATATTTTCCCGTCACATAGTACTTCACGCGCTTTTTTTTTCCAATTCTTCCATCCTGCTTGTATTCTGTGGTTTATTTCTGCCCCCAGATCATCATCCTTTGCAACTGTTGATCTTAAATACTTCGAAATTTTCAACTCTTTTCAATCTCTTTTTCTGTAAACTTCTTCTTCTTTCTTGTCTACATCCTTTCCCACATCTAAGTGGGGTCGATGTTTCTGACCAGCTTTCTCCATCTACCTCTGTCCCACACTTCATCACCGGTTAATCCCTTTGATCAAAGGTCATCCTTGATACAGTCCATCCACCTTCACTTTGGTCTCCCTCTGCTTCTCGTTCCCTGTACCTCCATTTCCATCACCCTTCTCCCAATATACTGTTTATCTCTTCTCATGATATGACCATACCACCTCAGTCTACTTTCTTGAATCTTATCTATAGTTTTCTAACTCCTGTTGTACCCCTACTTACCTCATTCCGTATCTTATCTCTTCTTGTCACCCCACTTATCCATCTCAACATTCTCATCTCTGCCACATCCATCTTCTTATATTCAGTCTTCTTTATTGCCCACGTCTCCGCTCCATACATCATTGCCAATCTCACAACTGTCCTGTGTACTTTACCTTTCAACTTAATGACCATAGTTGTTTTGGCCATTTTTTCTTTTTTCATGGCCGGATGCCTTTCCTGCCGCCAACCCTCCCCATTTACCCAGCCTTGGGACCAGCACCAAGTTGAGGCTGGCTTGCTCCCCTCAGTGTCTGGGTTCTGTTAGGCTTATACTGCTCTTAACATTTGCTTCTGCCCTCTCATACATATCTTGGGTGATTCTTACGTATTTCTCAGGGACTCCCTTTTCTCTCATACATCTCCACAGCTCCTGACGTGGTACTCGATCGTACGCCTTCTCCATGTCAATAAAGACCATATGTAATCCTTTCTGTTGCTCCCGATGTTTTTCTATTTTCTGCCTCAAAGCAAATATTGCTTCTACAGTCCCTCTTCCAAGCATGAATCCAAATTGTTCCTCACCAAACAACAATTGGTGAGGAACAATTAATGCTAGGGCGTTCCCCTAGGCGACGCGTTGGGACCTCGTCTGATCCCTCCGAAAAATCAGGAAGGGCTACCCAGTCATGGGCGGGCTGAGTTAAAGAGGCAAGCTCAGAGGAAAATATTTGAGGAGAGGATGAGAGTAGCAACTCTGAATGTGGGGACAATGACTGGAAAAGGGTGGGACATGGTTGACCTCATAGAGAGAAGGAAGATTGGAGTGCTGTTGTGTGCAGGAGACCAGGTGGAAGGGAAATAAGGCAAGAGAACTAGGCGGAGGTTGTAAATTTTATTACAGTGGAACACATATGGAAGGAAGACATGGTGTACGAATAATATTATCGAAAGATTTGGAGGAAAGTTTGATTGGGGTGAATAGGAAAAATGACAGAATTATGAGTTTAAAAGCTGGGACTAGGTGCAACAATAGTCAATGTGGTGTGTGCCTATGCCCCGCAAATTGGATGTACAGAGGAGGAGAAGGATACATTCTGGGAGGAGATGGACCAGGAGCTTAGAATAATTCCTGCAAGGGAAAGGGTAATTATAGGAGGAGATCTGAATAGCCACTTGGGAATCAGTAGGGAAGGGATAGAGAAAGTACATGGAATTTGGGGTGTGGGCAAGAGAAATGATGGGGGAGAAAGAGTGATTGATTTTGCAGTGGCCTTTGACCTAGCAATGATCAACACTTTCTTTGAGAAAAAGATTAACAGACTGATTACTTACAGTAGCGGTGGGCAGGGAGAGCCAGATAGATTTGCTGCTGTGTAAGAGAGCCCATCTATGTAAATATGAGACAGGGCAGTAAACCTGAATATGTCTGAGAGACACGAAACTTAGGTTAATCTGAAGTAAGCACAAATTAGCCACATCTAAGACAGACAGAACACTTGTAACAGAACAGGAAAAGTAATAAAATCTCAATATCTTTTAAAAATAAAAACTGACTGAATCACAGGATATTTTATTTATTTGAAAATTACATTGGCAAGAGATTATCTTAAAAAGCATATATTATACCAATATATATGTACAGAGCACCAAATCGAAACCAAAGGACTAAAATATTCATAATATTATTTCTTAAAAATGCACAAATTCTAACGAGACGAAAATTAAATCTTTTTCTTAACCTGGAAAAACCCCCTCAGTCAACATAAACGTCATTTATTTTTATAGTTAAAATACAGTCACAGTCATTGTACCTATGACCTGTTTTATGAGGTGAACACATTAGATACACATGTAGGCCTATCAGTTTTGTGTGACCTTCTTCTTCGTCTACATCTTTTCCCACTTCTATGTGGGGTCAATGTTTCTGGTCAGCTTTCTCCATCTACCCCTGTCCCACACCTCATCACCGGTTAATCCCTTTGATCGAAGGTCATCCTTGATACAGTCCACCCACCTTCGCTTTGGTCTCCCTCTCCTTCTCGTTCCCTGTACCTCCATTTCCATCACTCTCCTCCCAATATACTGTTCATCTCTTCTCATGACATGACCGTACCACCCCAGTCTACTCTCTTGAGGTGGTACCCATACGCAATAATATCAAACCGAAAAGGAGAATTAATTGCAAAATGTATAAACAACGAAGAGGCCACATCCTAAATCTGAAGAGGAGTGAAGAAAGATGATTGCAAAAAGTATAAAAAATCAAGAGGCAATAGGTCTGAGGAGAAGCGAGGAAAACTGATAAATGCAGAAAAAAAAGGAAATAAAAAAGAAAAAAAATTTGCTTCTTTCCTCCGTAAAGAGAAAGCAAATTCACCGGACGAGAGAAATCTCCCTACGTAGAAATATTGAGGTTTAGCAAGTGACTATAGTTAAGTCAGTTGCTCACTAACCTGGAAAGAGGGCACTTCAAAAATCATTGTTGTGAACTTTTGAAAAAATACCTTATATATAATTATTTAGTGTGGCTCGAAGTTAAAAAAAAATAAAAAAAGTCTTATCTCTCTACTTTCAAAAACACGAAGAAAGGAGACGAAAGTGGGTCGAAATATAGGAATGATTTTACACCAGGGTGCCACAACAGTTGTTGATATATATTTTGTATAAACATATATATATATATATATATATATATATATATATATATATATATATATATATATATATATATAAAGGTATTTAGGTATACATATATACATTTATGCAGAAAATGAAAATACGAAATATACGATTAAGTCCTGACTAGTTTTGTGTTACTTCTTCAGAGGACTGATTTATTGAGAGAGGCTTCTTTACATTTTATAGGGAAAGTAAACGTACGAACATACATAAAGAGGCTTAGAGAACATTGACACTCCCTTACCAGCTACCTGGGCTGAGGTCAGGGGTTAACTGGGCGGAGATCCAACCTCATTAGACACCTGGCAAAAAGGGTTATTTCTGGTGGCGGGTAAATTCTTGTTTTTGACTTTCAGTACAGTTTATTTATATGAATAACGGTAGCCTTATCTATATAAATACATAACCAAAACTATTTGTATATGTAAATGTGTATATGTGTATGTGTGTATATGCATGTATACATATGTATATGTATGTGTGTATATATATGTGTATATGTATGTATATGTATATATATGTGTATATATATGTATATGTATGCATGTTAATCATGTGTAAAAAAGAATTTATATGTAAGTCTATGTATGTGTCTGTATATGTATACCAGTATGTGTACACGTATGTATATGTCTATGTATATATTATGCATGCTTGTGTATGAATGCCTGTCTGTGTATACGTATGTATATGTCTTTTTTATATATTTATATATAGATGTGTTTTACATATACAAATAGTTTTGGTTATGTATTTATATAGATAAGGCTACCGTTATTCATATAAATAAACTGTACTGAAAGTCAAAAACAAGAATTTACCCGCCACCAGAAATAACCCTTTTTGCCAGGTGTCTAATGAGGTTGGATCTCCGCCCAGTTAACACCTGACCTTAGCCCAGGTAACTGGTAAGGGAGTGTCATTGTTCTCTAAGCCTCTTTATGTATGTTCGTATGTTTACTTTCCCTATAAAATGTAAAGAAACCTCTCTCAATAAATCAGTCCTCTGAAGAAGTATCACGAAACTAGTCAGGACTTAATCGTATATTTCGTATTTTCATTTTCCCTGTGGTTCTTCTGCATCTGAGCATCACGTTTTCCTGTGATTTTTACGCATATACATTTATATACATATACATATATACACACATATGTATATATATAATATATATATATATGTGTATATATATACACACATATGTATATATATAATATATATATGTATATATATACATATATATATATATATATATATATATATATATATATATATATGCATACATATATATATATATATATATATATATATATATATATATATATATATATATATATATATATATATATACTGTATATATATATGAATTCATATATATATATATATATATATATATATATATATATATATATATATATATGTGTGTGTGTGTGTGTGTGTGTGTGTGTGTACCGTATTTGAAGGCATGACTACGCACTTTTTCCCTAGGTCAAGTTCAAGATATCCCGAAGGCCTAGGCCTAGGCTAATATCTCTGAGATTCACTAACCCAGCTTACGCTCAGTACTTTTACCTGCCCTAAACTTTATTCATACTTATTTCATTCCTATTGCTATTATTGTATTATTAAAAATGAAATGGTAAAAAATGAGAGAAAGGTGAGAATTGAGAGGAAGAGGGGGGGGGGGGGGGACGGTGAAAGAAAGGTGGGAATGATGAGAGAATCGTGATAATGAACGGGATAGGAGGGGATAGTGGAAAAGAGTTGTAGATAGAATAAAGGAAGAAAGGGAACAGTTTCTTCAGCCAAAGACTTACGCCGGAGAATCTTAAGCGTAAACAATCCGAGGATTTCCGTAAGAAACCTATTTCAGTTTTCAATGAAAACTTTAAATGAATACATGAATATATATATATATATATATATATATATATATATATATATATATATATATATATATATATATATATATATATATATATGACATTGTCTATTCGTTGTAGACATCCGGAATCTTGAAGATCAAAGAGTTATTCATTCCTCCGCGAAGTTCAGAAGTGAATCCTTTTATGGTTTTTCTTCCTCCTGAAGAGTCTTGATCTTCGTCTTCAAAGAATCTTCGCCTTCGCCTGCAGATCCTCTGAAGACCCAGAGCTCGTTCAAGGAATCTGGAAGAACTCGGAAATTCGGAATCTTCTGATTGCTTTCGTTCTTTTCAGTTAACTCTTATCGACTTTTTACCGCCAAAATACGATTTTTTTTTTTTTCAAGAATCGTTCGATTCCATTTCTTCATATTCTTGAAAACTTCGGCTTCAAGGAAAAATGAGCGTTTTATAAATTTTCGCCTTTTCTGCACAATCTCGTCAAAATAAACAAAGTAAAAAGGGAAATCCTGCAGCAGGAAAAAATCGTTTCAGCGTAAAAAAGGGATCTTTTCCGTTGAAGGCAACTGAAGATTTCCCATCCTTTCTGATGTCTTTGAGGAAGTACTCTCTCTCTCTCTCTCTCTCTCTCTCTCTCTCTCTCTCTCTCTCTCTCTCTCTCTCTCTCTCTCTCTCTCTCTCTCTCTCTCTCGAGTCCTATGGGCGTTGTAAAAAATCGAATATTTTCCGCTGAAGAAAACTGAAGATTTCTCATCCTCCCAGAACTGTCTTCGAGGAATTACTCTCTCTCTCTCGTGTTGCGCGCGCACCCTCTCTCTCTCTCTCTCTCTCTCTCTCTCTCTCTCTCTCTCTCTCTCTCTCTCTCTCTCTCTCTCTCTCTCTTGAGTCTTAAGGGCTCCACAGCCAGTTAGATTTGTCTGCAGGACTGAGTTCGTCTTCAGACGATTACTGCTATTTTTTAAAAATATAGCTACAGTACATCGAGGGAGAGCCATCTGTATTTTTCGAACAATGTGGAACAGTGTTATTAATAGTGTTGTTTATAGTGTAATCAATGGTGTTGTTTATAGTGTTATCAATGGTGTTGTTTATAGTGTTATCAATGGTGTTGTTAATAGTGTTATCAATGGTGTTGTTTATAGTGTTATCAATGGTGTTGTTAATAGTGTTGTTAATAGTGTTACTAATAGTGTTACTAATGGTGTTGTTAATGGGGTTGTTAATGGTGCTATTGCAGCACTTTTTAATGGTCTTCAAGAACACCATTTAGAACGTAAGAGTGATGTTATACGACTCGAGAGACAAATTGAGGATATTCAATCCTCATTTGCCTTCCGTGCTGTATCTTGGTTAGGCCTACTTCCCGCGCGGCCAGACCAATCTGAGTGCGGGGTAGTTGAAAACGTTTTCCAACGGCTGGTGTTCTCAGTACCAGTTATAGGAGACTATTTGAAGACAATTAAAGATCTTCAGAGATGTGTAAAGCATATAGAAAGTCTTAGGATGGATTTGAACTCCGTTCCATTAATCGGCCCCTTGCTCTCTAATTTTAAGATGGGAGTGCAGGATGGAACTCATTGTTTCAGGAGGGTGGGGGTTATGTTAGCCGGTATTTTAGGAAGCTTTTTATTGAAGAAGGTCTTTTTTAAGAGGAAAAGCGAAACAAACGACGAGGAGCGGGGGCTTGAAAATGCAGTGGAAGAAGACGACATTAAATTTGAACCTCCGCCGCGGCAAAACAGAGAGACAACCGAACAGAAAAACCAAAACTTAGAGGAATATCAGGAGGCGATAGAAAACTACGAAAAAAGAAGAAAATCCGCAGCTAATCGGGAGGATTACCTTCAAAGGAAAGTTCAACATCTAGAAGCTGATGCGCTTCTCAAGGAAAAGAAATATTTTGAGGAATATAATCGGTTACAAGAAGAACTATTGGGTTTGCTTAAAGAAGCAAAGGACGAAAATGCTACATTACGAGAGCAAGTCTTTCACTGCAATAATAAATTTCAAGATAAGTTAGACGCGCTAACGATAGAAAATATTTATATTAAACAGAAGTTGTTTGAAAAAGAAGTGAAGGTTGAATCCCTTGAGAATCAACTGACTTATGAGAGAATGAATTATCAGACACTTCAGGTAAATTCAACAGAAAAGGAGGAGAAGAAGGTGGAGGTGGAGGAGGAGAAGGAGGAGGAGGTAGAAGAGGAGGAGAAGAAGCTGGAGGAGAAGGAGGAGGGGGTAGAAGAGGAGGAGGAGGAGAAGGTAGAAGATGATGAGAAGGAGAAGGTGGAGGAGGAGGAGGAGAAGATAGAAGAGGAGGAGAAGGAGAAGGAGAAGGAGGAGGAGGAGAAGATAGAAGAGGAGGAGAAGGAGAAGGAGGAGAAGGAGGAGGAGGAGAAGGTAGAAGAGAAGGAGGAGGAGGAGAAGGTAGAAGAGGATGAGGAAGAGAAGGAGGAGGAGGAGAAGGTAGAAGAGGATGAGGAAGAGAAGGAGAAGGTGGAGGAGGAGGAGAAGAAGGTGGAGGAAAAGGAGGAGGAAGAAAAGGAAGAGGAGGAGGAAGAAAAGGAAGAGGAGGAGGAGGAAGAAAAGGAAGAGGAGGAGGAGGAAGAAAAGGAAGAGGAGGAGGAGGAGGAAGAAAAGGAAGAGGAGGAGGAGGAGGAGAAGAGCGTACAGCTGGTGCAAGGTAAGCAAATATTCAATTTCTTGATAAATTGTTCTGACAATTCTGTATTAAGTCATTTAATATTATATATGGGCACATTTGTCATGAGATCAATATGGTTAATTCCAGGTTACATGTGTTGGTACGCCACTATTCGCACTATTCGTAAGCATCAAGGAGCGGGGAATAATATCTTTAATATACCGAAACTTTGTCTAATAGGAGCACATCTGTTTTTGGAAACATATGGATTTAAGGACCTTTATTTCATAAACCGCGATTGGCAGCAGCAACCACCCGAGGCGGAATCCTTCTTGCAGGGGCTAATCGGGGAGGAGACTGACGCGGTACCAGGAGACTGTAGAGTCTTCCTACAAAGCAAATATCTCAAGGATCCAAAATTACGTATTTCAGCCCTTCAACGTTTAAATGTGTCGCATATGCGATTGGTCTTTGACTGGGGCACCAAGAAGCGTTACTTAGAAGGGCTTGATAAAAAAGTGAATGATGAAATATATTTAGCGCCCATATATAGAACCTATGACCACGAACCTGGGGTATACGATCCTGTGGCAGAAACCGTTATACGAAATGTGTCTCCTCTACAGATATGGCAGACAGTGAGAGAATACTACGGCCCTAACACAGTGCGCCCCTATCATTGGTTGACAAATAATTGTCAAACAATATTGAGGGATATAATACTCAAGTTTGGAGTTATCACCTTTGTGCATAAAGATATTACACCATTCTTTATCTATAAGGGTGTTGATATAATACGGGCGATAAACGAGAGCATAAAAACATCCTGTGTATCGAAAGAATAAGTGTATTGAGTAGTGAAAGTCGTAGTGAGTGTTTAGTGTTCTGAACATAGAAGAAAAAAAGAAAAAAGAAAAAAAAAGTGATTAATATTTTTAACGTTTCGGTTGAAATTTGGAGAAGATAGTTTCAATTTACTTTTGTAAAGAAATAAGTTTTTATGTGAGAGACATTGAAAGACAGAGAATCGATACCGAGTGGTTTCCAACCTTTCAGAACTAAAGGGAATAATCTGCAAGATGGATTCAGAAGATGGAAGAAGTCACACTTGTTCTAGTATGCATTATTCCTTGACAAAGATTCACCTGTACTGTTTCTTTGTCAGGTGAACAAATGCAGAAAAAACAGGTCTGACCTCTTCTAGTATGCTGTGTCCCCTGGAGAAGAAACCTTTGTACTGGAATAGTGGAACAGATGTGCCTTTGTTTGGTGTAGCAGCCATCTGGATTAAGACCCATTAAGAGACAGGGAATCAATGCCAAGAGGATTACGGCTTTCCAGACCTAAAGGGAATAATCTACAAGAAGCAATCAGCAGAGGGAAGAAGTCACACTTGTTCTAGTATGCATTATTTCTTGACAAAGATTCACTTGTACTGTTTCTTTGTTAGGTGAACAAATGCAAAAAAAAAAAAAAAAACAAGTCGGATTCCTTCTAGTATGCTGTGTCCCCTGGAGAAGAACCCTTTGTAATGGAATACTGGAAAAGAAGTGCCTTTGTTTGGGTGTGGCAGCCATCTGGATTAAGAACCATTATAAGACAGGATATCAATCCTAAGTGAATTCCAACTTTCCAGATCTAAAGAGAATAATCTGCAAGATGGATTCAGAGGAGGGAAGAAGTCACACTTGTTCTAGTATGCATTATTCCTTGACAAAGATTCACCTGTACTGTTTCTTTGTCAGGTGAACAAATGCAGAAGAAACAGGTCTGACCTCTTCTAGTATGCTGTGTCCCCTGGAGAAGAACCCTTTGTACTGGAATAGTGGAACAGATGTGCCTTTGTTTGGGTGTGGCAACCATCTGGATTAAGACCCATTAAGAGACAGGGAATCAATGCCAAGAGGATTACGGCTTTCCAGACCTAAAGGGAATAATCTACAAGAAGCAATCAGCAGAGGGAAGAAGTCACACTTGTTCTAGTATGCATTATTCCTTGACAAAGATTCACCTGTACTGTTTCTTTGTCAGGTGAACAAATGCAGAAAAAACAGGTCTGACCTCTTCTAGTATGCTGTGTCCCCTGGAGAAGAACCCTTTGTACTGGAATAGTGGAACAGATGTGCCTTTGTTTGGGTGTGGCAACCATCTGGATTAAGACCCATTAAGAGACAGGGAATCAATGCCAAGAGGATTACGGCTTTCCAGACCTAAAGGGAATAATCTACAAGAAGCAATCAGCAGAGGGAAGAAGTCACACTTGTTCTAGTATGCATTATTCCTTGACAAAGATTCCCCTGTACTGTTTCTTTGTCAGGTGAACAAATGCAGAAAAAACAGGTCTGACCTCTTCTAGTATGCTGTGTCCCCTGGAGAAGAAACCTTTGTACTGGAATAGTGGAACAGATGTGCCTTTGTTTGGGTGTGGCAGCCATCTGGATTAAGACCCATTAAGAGACGAATGCCTGACAAAACCCCCACCCGACAAAACCCCCACCGACGAAACCCCCACAGACAAAACCCCCACCCGACAAAACCCCCACCCGACATAACCCCCACCTGACAAAACCCCCACATGACAAAAACCGAATGCCTGACAAAACCCCCACCCGACAAAACCCCCACCGACGAAACCCCCACAGACAAAACCCCCACCCGACAAAACCCCCACCCGACAAAACCCCCACCCGACAAAACCCCCACCCGACAAAACCCCCACCTGACAAAACCCCCACATGACAAAAACCCCACCCGACAAAATCCCCACATGACAAAAACCCCACCCGACAAAAACTAAATTTGCTAAATTTTAGTTATTGTCGGTCATTGTTTTTATTTGTTTACCTATTTATGAAAATTTTTGGCATGATGGCAGCTTAAACTATTTTAAATATGCATATTCAGGATCTGTATCAAACAAAAATTGATTTTTAAATGCTTTACTAAAAACAAAAGGTATCAAAATTAACAGTTTTAAAAGTATTTATTAAAAAAGATAAGATTACACAAACCTTTAAAAGCCTTTTGTTCAGAGATAAATATATCGAGCTTCAATTACAGTCCAAATTGTGGGGTGACTGTAACCCACAAGGTATTTGAAAGAATTATTCCATGTTTCACATTGGTTATTTGTACGGTCTTCACCATTAACAGTTGCTTCATACACACTCCATTTTTCAAGAGAAAATAATCGTGGGATTTTTCGTGATCGACGCTTAGTACCGGTCACATGAATAGAATCAAAATATTCCAAAAGAGGTTCAAGATGGGTTGGGCAATTCAATTTAAGGAAATTTATGCCATCTATGATTTTATCAGCTGGCAGAAAAGCTAGTCCATCAATCATTCCACAAAAATGCCTAGTAGATTCATCTTGCTTGTAAACATTGCTTAGTCCTAAGCTTTGTACTTTCCTCCATGTATTCTGTGTCATATGATAAAAGTATGTTTTAATATGAATATGAGGTACTAATATATTTTCAATTGCATTTAAGAGAGATTTTCCGAAGTCTGACATCGTAGTAACAGGATTCATATCTAACCCTAGTTCCTCTCCCTTTTCCAAAATTGTCGTAAGAAATTCTTGATAGATTTTCTGTAAGCAGTAGTTTATTTGGTATTAGGTACTTAGCCAATTTTCTGTAAGAAGTAGTTTAATGGTAGTTGGTACTTAACAAATTTTTTGTCGGGTGGGGTTTTTGTCATGTGGGGATTTTGTCGGGTGGTGTTTTTGTCATGTGGGGGTTTTGTCGGGTGGGGGTTTTGTCGGGTGGGGGTTATGTCGGGTGGGGGTTTTGTCAGTGGGGGTTTCGTCGGTGGGGATTTTGTCGGGTGGGGGTTTTGTCGGTTCCCCGGAAAAACAGGTCTGACCTCCTCTAGTATGCTGTGTCCCTTGGAGAAGAACCCTTTGTATTGGAATAGTGGAACAAAAGTGGATTTTTTTGGGTGTGGCAACCATCTGGATTAAGACCCATTAAGAGACAGGGAATCAATGCCAAGAGGATTACGGCTTTCCAGACCTAAAGGGAATAATCTATAAGAAGCAATCAGCAGAGGGAAGAAGTCACACTTGTTCTAGTATGCAATATTCCTTGACAAAGATTCACCTGTACTGTTTCTTTGTCAGGTGAACAAATGCAGAAAAAACAGGTCTGACCTCTTCTAGTATGCTGTGTCCCTTGGAGAAGAACCCTCTTCTAGTATGCTGTGTCCCTTGGAGAAGAAACCTTTGTACTGGAATAGTGGTACAGAAGTGCCTATGTTTGGGTGTGGCAGCCATCTGCATTAAGAGCCATTAAAAGACAGGCAATCAATGCTAAGTGAATTCCAGCTTCCCAGATCTAAAGGGAATAATCTGCAAGATGGATTCAGAAGAGGGAAGAAGTCACACTTGTTCTAGTTAGCATTATTCCTTGACAAAGATTCACTTGTACTGTTTCTTTATCAGGTGAACAAATGCAGAAGAAACAAGTCTGATGTCTTCTAGTATGCTGTGTCCCAAGTCTGATGTCTTCTAGTATGCTGTGTCCGGGGAACCGACAAAACCCCCACCCGACAAAATCCCCACCGACGAAACCCCCACTGACAAAACCCCCACCCGACATAACCCCCACCCGACATAACCCCCACCCGACAAAACCCCCACATGACAAAAACACCACCCGACAAAATCCCCACATGACAAAAACCCCACATGACAAAAACCCCACATGACAAAAACCCCACATGACAAAAACCCCACATGACAAAAACACCACCCGACAAAATCCCCACATGACAAAAACCCCACATGACAAAAACCCCACATGACAAAAACCCCACATGACAAAAACCCCACATGACAAAAACCCCACCCGACATAACCCCCACCCGACATAACCCCCACCCGACAAAACCCCCACATGACAAAAACACCACCCGACAAAATCCCCACATGACAAAATCCCCACATGACAAAAACCCCACATGACAAAAACCCCACATGACAAAAACCCCACATGACAAAAACCCCACCCGACAAAAAATTTGTTAAGTACCAATTACCATTAAACTACTTCTTACAGAAAATTGGCTAAGTACCTAATACCAAATAAACTACTGCTTACAGAAAATCTATCAAGAATTTCTTACGACAATTTTGGAAAAGGGAGAGGAACTAGGGTTAGATATGAATCCTGTTACTACGATGTCAGACTTCGGAAAATCTGTCTTAAATGCAATTGAAAATATATTAGTACCTCATATTCATATTAAAACATACTTTTATCATCTGACACAGAATACATGGAGGAAAGTACAAAGCTTAGGACTAAGCAATGTTTACAAGCAAGATGAATCTACTAGGCATTTTTGTGGAATGATTGATGGACTAGCTTTTCTGCCAGCTGATAAAATCATAGATGGCATAAATTTCCTTAAATTGAATTGCCCAACCCATCTTGAACCTCTTTTGGAATATTTTGATTCTATTCATGTGACCGGTACTAAGCGTCGATCACGAAAAATCCCACGATTATTTTCTCTTGAAAAATGGAGTGTGTATGAAGCAACTGTTAATGGTGAAGACCGTACAAATAACCAATGTGAAACATGGAATAATTCTTTCAAATACCTTGTGGGTTACAGTCGCCCCACAATTTGGACTGTAATTGAAGCTCGATATATTTATCTCTGAACAAAAGGCTTTTAAAGGTTTGTGTAATCTTATCTTTTTTAATAAATACTTTTAAAACTGTTAATTTTGATACCTTTTGTTTTTAGTAAAGCATTTAAAAATCAATTTTTGTTTGATACAGATCCTGAATATGCATATTTAAAATAGTTTAAGCTGCCATCATGCCAAAAATTTTCATAAATAGGTAAACAAATAAAAACAATGACCGACAATAACTAAAATTTAGCAAATTTAGTTTTTGTCGGGTGGGGTTTTTGTCATGTGGGGATTTTGTCGGGTGGGGTTTTTGTCATGTGGGGGTTTTGTCAGGTGGGGGTTATGTCGGGTGGGGGTTTTGTCTGTGGGGGTTTCGTCGGTGGAGGTTTTGTCGGGTGGGGGTTTTGTCAGGCATTCGTCCAGAACGTTAGGTTTTTAAAACTAAGGGTAGTTATGGGCTGAGAGAAGTTAGTTTGAATATGGCTAGTTTTACACGTAATTGTTATTGTGCAGGTTTGTATGCTAAAGTTGTTTC
This sequence comes from Palaemon carinicauda, assembly GCF_036898095.1. Taxonomy (NCBI): domain Eukaryota; kingdom Metazoa; phylum Arthropoda; class Malacostraca; order Decapoda; family Palaemonidae; genus Palaemon; species Palaemon carinicauda. Next base: position 106,755,467 of record NC_090747.1, on the reverse strand, counting down.
TGGAATGGAACAAAATCTTCAGGATCTTATTGGAGCTTCAGAAAGGAAGCTTTTATGCTGTTACTATTGTTCTGGAACATTTATTTCAAATGCGAGAGGAATGTCCCAAATTGAATCGCAAACTTATAACGCCCCAAAGGAAGGAATCGACAAGGATGTAGTGGAAGAGAGAAAAAAATATAATAGAAACAATGGAAAAGCTAATGTCGTCGGACATCAAAGTAATAAACTTGATGAAGAAGAATATGCAGTATTGCGAGAAATTCTGAAAAGAGATGCCAAGGACTCGGCCTTAGCTAGAATAAGGAAAATTTTGGAATACGAGAGATCACACGTGAGAGGAGGAGCAGTCGATGAACTCGTTCAAAAGTACGAGAAAAAGATAAAAGAAGAAAAAGCAGTATGGAAGAAGGAAAAAAACCCAGTAGAAGTTCAAAAAGGCCAAGTGAAAGAACTCATAGAGCTTTTTGAGGGAACTGCAGATAGTGAAAATATGAATATCAAACTGATGGATGTGATACTGAGAGAAATTCTGAAAAGAGATGCCAAGGACTCAGCCTTAGCTAGAATAAAGAAAATTTTGGAATACGAGAGATCACACGTGAGAGGAGGAGCAGTCTATGAGCTAGTTCAAAAGTACGAGAAAAAGATAA